>NW_027101071.1:290406-296031 GCF_029633855.1 Hoplias malabaricus | reverse complement strand
TCTACGGATGTGTGGATGTGCGTAAATACTTTGAAAAATTTCGAAATTTTGAACACTTTTGACTTCCATAGTGGAAAACGAGCGTTTCTCCACATAAGCCCGGAAGGCGTCACTCCTCGGGCTTGAAATAAGTATCACCGGGGTCTATGGATGTCTCCACTTAGGTTTTGAACATTTCCAGAGGTGGGGCCGGTCATACCGCCACCCTAGCCCGGAGGGCGCCACTCATCGGGCTTGAAATTCGCATCACCTGGGTCTACGGAAGTCTCGACTTAGGTTTTGAACACTTCCAGAGGGTGGGGCCGGTCTTACCACCACCCTTAGCCCAGAGGGGTGCCAGTCCTCTGGCTTTAAATTAGAATCACCGGGGTCTACGGAAGTCTTTTTTGACCTCCAGAGGGGAGGCAACCCAAACCATCCCCTTAGCCCGGAGGTGTGCACCTCCTCGGGCTTGAAATTCGCATCACCGGGGTCCATGGAAGTCATTTTAGACCTCCAGAGAGGGGGGGCTGCACTTACCACCACCCTTAGCCCAGAGGGCGTCACTCCTCGGGCATGAAATACGCTACACCGGGGTCCATGGAAGTCATTTTAGACCTCCAGAGAGGGGGGGCCGGGCTTACCACCACCCTTAGCCCAGAGGGCACCACTCCTCGGGCTTGAAATTCGCATCACCGGGGTCCATGGAAGTCTCGACTTAGGTTTTGGAAACCTCCAGAGGGGGGGCTGCACTTACCACCACCCTAAGCCCAGAGGGCGTCACTCCTCGGGCATGAAATACGCTATACCGGGGTCCATGGAAGTCCTTTTAGACCTCCAGAGAGGGGGGGCCGGGCTTACCACCACCCTTAGCCCAGAGGGCACCACTCCTCGGGCTTGAAATTCGCATCACCGGGGTCCATGGAAGTCTCGACTTAGGTTTTGGAAACCTCCAGAGGGGGGGCTGCACTTACCACCACCCTTAGCCCAGAGGTTCATCACTCCTCGGGCATGAAATTCGGATAACCGGGGTCCATGGAAGTCAGTTTAGACCTCCAGAGAGTGGGGCCGGGCTTACCACCACCCTAAGCCCAGAGGGCGTCACTCCTCGGGCATGAAATACGCTACACCGGGGTCCATGGAAGTGATTTTAGACCTCCAGAGAGGGGGGGCCGGGCTTACCACCACCCTTAGCCCAGAGGGCGTCACTCCTCGGGCATGAAATTCAGATAACCGGGGTCCATGGAAGTCTCGACTTAGGTTTTGGAGACCTCCAGAGGGTGGGGGCCGGGCATACCACCACCCTTAGCCCAGAGGGCGTCACTCCTCGGGCATGAAATACGCTTAACCGGGGTCCATGGAAGTCAATCTAGACCTCCAGAGAGGGGGGGCCGGGCTTACCACCACCCTTAGCCCAGAGGGCATCACTCCTCGGGCATGAAATTCGGATAACCGGGGTCCATGGAAGTCTCGACTTAGGTTTTGGAGACCTCCAGAGGGGGGGCCGGGCATACCACCACCCTTAGCCCAGAGGTGAGTCACTCCTCGGGCATCAAATTCGCATCACCGGGGTCCATGGAAGTCAGTTTAGACCTCCAGAGGGGGGGCTGAGCATACCACCACCCTTAGCCCAGAGGTGTGCTCCTCATCGGGCATGAAATACGCTTCACCGGGGTCCATGGAAGTCATTCGAGACCTCCAGAGGGGGGGCTGGGCATACCACCACCCTTAGCCCAGAGGTGAGTCACTCCTCGGGCATCAAATTCGCATCACCGGGGTCCATGGAAGTCATTTAGACCTCCAGAGAGGGGGGCCGAACCTACCAGCAACCTTAGCCCAGAGGGCGTCACTCCTCGGGCTTCAAACTCCCATCATCGGGGTTCCATGGAAGTCTCGACTTAGGTTTTGAACCGTTCCGGGGTCACCTCCAGTGAGATAACGCGGAAATCTCACTATATTCATGCCCACAGGCGAACCAGAGCCTTGGGCTTGTCATAGTTACATACGGTGTACCCAAACTTTCGTCTTTTCTAAAGGAACCCTAATGTCCTGACGGCACCGCACTGGAAACCCCCATGCCCTCTGAATTTTTACCACTCCGAGGTGCTCCGTTTTGGGCTTGCTACCTAGGGCGAAGAGGGTCAGAAATTTTTCTAAGTCCTACTTTAAAACGTCCCACTGGGAGACCACTAGGGTTAGCACTTTGCCAAAAAATCACGGCTGAATGCAATTTTCACGCCTCGCACCCTTTGTTCGTTTAGATTTAACAAAAAAATCAACCGAACCCCCTTTTTAACAACGCTTTGCCGAATTTAGCTCACTTTTCCCGGCCTGGAATATCTCACGCTTGCCCCCCACGGTACTTACCTCCGGGGAAGACACCCCCGTCGCTGCCAACACCCATGCCCGGCCCAGGCTCACCCGACTCGGCCTCGCTCGCTCCATCGCCCGCTCCAAACCTCCGGGGAGAAGACCCCCATCGCCGCCAACGCCCATGCCCGGCCCAGGCTCACCCGACTCGGCCTCGCTAGCTCCATCGCCCGCTCCTCACCTCCGGGGAGAAGACCCCCGTCGCCGCCAACGCCCATGCCCGGCCCAGGCTCACCCGACTCGGCCTCGCTAGCTCCATCGCCCGCTCCAAACCTCCGGGGCTGGACCTCCAGGAACCCAGCGCACCTCTCGAACCTATCCGGCCCACACTTAAGCACTCCTCCTCGGACTAAACCATTCAGCCCGCGCCGCTGGAACGAGCGCCCACTGGAAGACCTGAGCCTCAAACCCGCGCGCTTTACGGTTCTCTATCTCCCCGGGCTCGGAGCACTTTTCTCGGCCATGGGACCTCCAGGGGGGGCCCCTCATGGCTCCGTCATCATTTCTCTAAGTCTCACTCCGCCCACTGGAAGACCCGAGCCCCAAACCCGCGCGCTTTACGGTTCTCTATCTCCCCGGGCTCGGAGCACTTTTCTCGGCCATGGGACCTCCAGGGGGGGCCCCTCTTAGCTCCGTCATCATTTCTCTAAGTCTCACTCCGCCCACTGGAAGACCCGAGCCCCAAACCCGCGCGCTTTACGGTTCTCTATCTCCCCGGGCTCGGAGCACTTTTCTCGGCCATGGGACCTCCAGGGGGGGCCCTTCATGGCTCCGTCAATATTCCTTTAAGTCTCACTCCGCCCACTGGAAGACCCGAGCCCCAAACCCGCGCGCTTTACGGTTCTCTATCTCCCCGGGCTCGGAGCACTTTTCTCGGCCATGGGACCTCCAGGGGGGGCCCCTCTTAGCTCCGTCATCATTTCTCTAAGTCTCACTCCGCCCACTGGAAGACCCGAGCCCCAAACCCGCGCGCTTTACGGTTCTCTATCTCCCCGGGCTCGGAGCACTTTTCTCGGCCATGGGACCTCCAGGGGGGGCCCTTCATGGCTCCGTCAATATTCCTTTAAGTCTCACTCCGCCCACTGGAAGACCCGAGCCCCAAACCCGCGCGCTTTACGGTTCTCTATCACCCCGGGCTCGGAGCACTTTTCTCGGCCATGGGACCTCCAGGGGGGGCCCTTCATGGCTCCGTCAATATTCCTTTAAGTCTCACTCCGCCCACTGGAAGACCCGAGCCCCAAACCCGCGCGCTTTACGGTTCTCTATCACCCCGGGCTCGGAGCACTTTTCTCGGCCATGGGACCTCCAGGGGGGGCCCTTCATGGCTCCGTCAATATTCCTTTAAGTCTCACTCCGCCCACTGGAAGACCCGAGCCCCAAACCCGCGCGCTTTACGGTTCTCTATCACCCCGGGCTCGGGGCACTTTTCTCGGCCATGGGACCTCCAGGGGAGGCCCCTCTTGGCTCCGTCAATATTCCTTTAAGTCTCATTCCGCCCACTGCCATACCCGAGGTCTTTAACCGCGGCGTTCACGGTTCTCTATCACCCCGGGCTCGGAGCACTTTTCTCGGCCATGGGACCTCCAGGGGGGGCCCCTCATGGCTCCGTCAACATTCCTCTAAGTCTCATTCCGCCCACTGCCATACCCGGGCTCGGAGCATGTACTTCGGCCATGGGACCACAAGAGGGCGCCCTTCTTAAGAAATTGCTGACATCCAGGACCATTCAAGGGAGCGACCTGCCTCCCTATGCCCGCCACCGGCTCCCTCTAACCGGTGTACGGACTCTCGGGGCCCGCGCCCCCAGAGAACCAGAGTTTCAGAAATTGCACTAAGTCCAGACATCCAGGACCATTCAAGGGAGCGACCTGCCTCCCTATGCCCGCCACCGGCTCCCTCTAACCGGTGTACGGACTCTCGGGGCCCGCGCCCCCAGAGAACCAGAGTTTCAGAAATTGCACTAAGTCCAGACATCCAGGACCATTCAAGGGAGCGACCTGCCTCCCTATGCCCGCCACCGGCTCCCTCTAACCGGTGTACGGACTCTCGGGGCCCGCGCCCCCAGAGAACCAGAGTTTCAGAAATTGCACTAAGTCCAGACATCCAGGACCATTCAAGGGAGCGACCTGCCTCCCTATGCCCGCCACCGGCTCCCTCTAACCGGTGTACGGACTCTCGGGGCCCGCGCCCCCAGAGAACCAGAGTTTCGGAAATTGCACTAAGTCCGATTTTCGCCCACTACGAGACCTAAAACCGTCATCCAGGATTTCACAGGGGAGTACCCACCTCCCCTATGCCCGCCACCGGCTCCCTCTAACCGGTGTACGGAGTCTCCGGGGCCCGCGCCCCAGAGAACCAGACCTGGACCGCTCCGGAGGGCCGGGGGTTTGCTTTCGCCTTCCCCCCGACAAATGTTTGAGTGGACGGGATGACTTTCAATGGATCGCGGTATATGCACCCGCTCTGCCACTTACGACACCCGCACTCCGAATCAGGTCGTTTACGAGTCATTTCACACCCGGATCAAGAGACATTTGCTTTGACGAGGGAGGTGGACCGAGGCGTTCATTAGCCCCGGTCCGGTTCCAGTGTCATGCGGCTCTCGTCACCGGCGGTGGGGAGGAAAGCACCTCCCACCCCGGCTATCCAAGACCAAGCTCACCGATGCTGGGCGCGGATGTATCGCTCCTTCTAGGCGGGATTCCGACTTAGAGGCGTTCAGTCGTAAGCCCTCGGATGATAGCCTTGCACCAGTGGCTGCACAGCCAAGCGCGAGTACCATGTATCCGAACCTGCGGTTCCTCTCGTACTGGGCTGGATTACTATCGGAGCAACGGTCAACATCAGTAGGGTAAAGCTAACCTGTCTCACGACGGTCTAAACCCAGCTCACGTTCCCTGTTAGTGGGTGAACAATCCAACGCTTTGCGAATTCTGCTTCGCAATGATAGGAAGAGCCGACATCGAAGAATCAAACGGCGACGTCGCTATGAACGCTTGGCCGCCACAAGCCAGTTATCCCTGTGGTAACTTTTCTGACACCTCCCGCTTAAAACCCAAAAAGCAGACGGAAGGATCGTTAGGCCCCGCTTTCACGGTCCGTATTCATACTGAAAATCAGGATCAAGCCGGCTTTTGCCCTTATGCTCTACGGGAGGTTTCTGTCCTTCCCTGAGCCCGCCTTAGGACACCTGCGTTACGCTTTGACAGGTGTACCGCCCCAGTCAAACTCCCCACCTGTCACTGTCCCCGGAGGGACTCGCCCCGGGCACGGAGG
>NW_027101071.1:270406-287906 GCF_029633855.1 Hoplias malabaricus | reverse complement strand
TACGCGTTAGACTCCTTGGTCCGTGTTTCAAGACGGGTCGGTCGGGGTCCGAACTTAGCCGCTGACCTTAGGCGTTTTGGCTGTGGGCCTGGATCACCCCCCGTATTGCCGTAGCGGGCCTAGCCCGGGGCTGAGGACAGCCCAACCGGCCCGCTTTCGTCCGAACGATCAGGGGGGGCCCCATCCCCATCCCGAAGGAGGGGAAAACGCGGAAAGGACATTACTCCGCGGCCCCGGCGTTATCGGCGAAGTCGGAGCGAGGGGCTGTAGCGGAACGCCCGTGTCCGGGGGCCACGTGGGGCTCCCTTCTCCGGACGGACCTACCTTCACCCTCGGGCCCTTCCAAGCCTAACCGGAGCCGGTCGCGACTCACCCACCACGCGGGGGGAAGTACACCTGACGGGCCGAGCCTTCGTACGCCCGAGAGGCCCGAAGTCGAGAGGCGAAGCTCAGGGCCGAGCAGGGAGTGGGGTCGCCCCCACTCTCGCCCGGATGAACTCGCCTCCGAGCCACGGAACCACACGAGCGCGGGCCGTCCGCCCGGCTGAATCCCCCGGGGGGGTCTTCTCGGTCCCCCGACCGTTTACCTCTCAACGGTTTCACGCTCTCTTGAACTCTCTCTTCAAAGTACTGCTTTCAACTTTCCCTCACGGTACTTTGTTCGCTATCGGTCTCGTGCCGGTATTTAGCCTTAGATGGAGTTTACCACCCACTTTGAGCTGCATTCACAAGCAACTCGACTCCGGGAAGCCCGATCTACCCGGCGGGATGCGGGACAATACCGGGCCTTCACCATCTGCGGAAGACACTTCCTTGCAAAACTTGGTCCCGCGTCCGCACCGAGACCAAACGGACTTCCGTACGCTACATTTCCCGGCCCACCCCGGTCAGGGGAAAGTGGGATTCAGCGCTGGGCTCTTCCCTCTTCGCTCGCCGCTACTAGGGGAATCCTTGTTAGTTTCTTTTCCTCCGCTTACTGATATGCTTAAGTTCAGCGGGTTGTCTCGTCTGATCTGAGGTCGCACTACGAGACTGTTTTGCGGGGCGCGGGGGGCGCGAACCCCCCGGCCGCTCGCCGTATTACGGTACCCACTCTCCGACGGCGGCGGAGAGCCCAGCGGGGAGAGACTATGACGGATTGGACCCGGACCTAATGGCTCTCCCTACGTCCGGAGCTCTCGCCACACGTCGGGTTTAAGGCCCGAGTCTGGGTTTAGGGAGACGAAGGGCCGTCCGAGGTGGAGGCCCTGCGAACTCCCAGCCGCGGTCTAGGAAGACCGATCGATGGGTAAACCGACCCTCAGACAGGCGTGGCCGCGGGATGGACCCCCGCGGCCGCCATGTGCGTTCGAAATATCGATGATCTGTGTTCTGCAATTCACATTATTTAACGCAGGTTACCGCGTTCTTCATCGATGCACGAGCCAAGTGATCCACCGCTAAGAGTTGTATGAGGTTTGTGCCCGGCCCGTTACAGGCCGGGCGAAGGAAGCCATTCGAACACGAGACAACGTTTGACAATATTTCAAGCCGGGTGCCTTCCCCCCCGTGGAGGGGGGAAGGTCATTGAACCTGGGCGTCACCACCGGACCGAGGAGTTACGGCCCGGGGGACGATCGCCCGAGTAGGTGCCCGAGACTTACGTGGTTTAGGAGACCGGGTCTAGGCCCCACCGTTCCCGGCGAGGCCCAGGGTTTGGTTCGCTGCGTTACGGGTCCCGGTCTAAGGCATTCAGGCGTGCGCTCAAAGCCAAGCTCTCCACCCCGGAGGGTATGAGCGAGGCCCGGTGGTACGCTCCCAAGTCCCCCGCTTAGGGGAAGGCGCTGGGTAGATCCCACCTAGTCAGGACCGGCGGGCACCGGCCGTCTCCTTCGGGTGTTTAAACGCATCCGGGGTTCGTGAGGCCCCTTCAACTCGCGCACCGGCCTTAGACTATTATACGGTCCGTCTCTGCGAAGCCAACATCGGGGTATTTGCATGCGCTCTTAAGCTCCGCTCCAACCCCGTGAGGGGAAAGAGTTTCGCCCGGCGGTACGCTCCCGTCCACCACCACCCCCTGTGCCGGGGGGATGGGTTCAGGGAGATCCCACCGAGGCCGGCGAGCACCGGCCAACGCCCTGGGGGTGAGTAAGCCCCTTTGACTCGCGCACGCACAATCAAGCCTTCAACGATCAATGGTTGGTTTAACGACCCGGCGGGCGGCTCCGGCGCCACTCTCCCCCCCGCGAACGAGGGGGGCGGACCGGGGTACCTATGCACCTAAGGCGGTCCTCGCATAACCCCGAGTTCCGAAGCCGGCTCGCTACGTCCACCCACCCGGAGGGGGAGAGACTCACGTCGGCCGACGACGAAAGGTACGAGGCTTCTGCGGTCCATACCTTGAAGGTACCCGCCGGGGGAGGTTTGGCCTCTCGAGTCCGACTCGACAACCGGCCGTGGCCAGGTCACCGTTAATGATCCTTCCGCAGGTTCCCCTACGGAAACCTTGTTACGACTTTTACTCCCTCTAGATGCCCAGGTTCGATCGACTTCCCACCTCAACGAGGCAACCCCCCGGTAAAGGGGCACCTCGGAGACGGTCCGAGGACCTCACCAGGCCATCCAATCGGTAGTAGCGACGGGCGGTGTGTACAAAGGGCAGGGACTTAATCGACGCGGGCTGGTGACCCGCGACTACTTGGAATTCCTCGTTCAAGGGGAAAAGTTACAATCCCCTATCCCCAGCGGGGAAGGCGTTCATAGGATTGCCCAGGCCTTTCGGCATAGGATGGATGCACATGCTGAACCAGCCAGTGTAACTCACGTGCGGCCCCGGGCGTCTAAGGGCATCACAGACCTGTTATGGCCCCGAATCTCATACGGCTTTGCCTTGCCCCGGATCGCTCTAAGAAGTTCGGCCACCGACCGACGAACCCCTCGGGCCGCAAGCCCCCACAGGGACCCAAGGGAGGGCCGTGTAACTTTTTAAGGCACAGGGTCTCGTCCGTTATCGGAGTTAACCAGACGAATCGCTCCACGAACTCCCAACGGCCATGCACCACCACCCACAGAATCAAGAAAGAGCCATCAATCTGTCAATCCTTACCGTGTCCGGGCCGGGTGAGATTCCCCGTGTTGAGTCAAATTAAGCCGCAAGCTCCACTCCTGGTGGTGCCCTTCCGTCAATTCCTTTAAGTTTCAGCTTTGCAACCGTACTCCCCCCAGAGCCCAAAGACTCGTGGTTTCCCTCACGCTGCCCGGCGGGTCATGGTCGCTAGCCTCACGCCGCCGGATCGCGGGTCGGCATAGTTTACGGTCGGAACTACGACGGTATCTGATCGTCTTCGCTCCCCCGACTTTCGTTCTTGATTAATGAAAACATTCTTGGCAAATGCTTTCGCTTTCGTTCGTCCCACACCGGTCAACGAATTTCACCTCTATCGGTGTGGTACGGATGCCCCCGGCCGTCCCTCTTAATCATTGCCCTCGGTCCTTAAAACCCACGAAACAGGACCGTGGAAGCCCCGGAGCCCCACTCCGGAACGACCAGCCGTCCCGAAGGAGAGACCCCGAAGCCCCGCGGAAGGGCCCTATTCCATTATTCCTAGCTCAGTCAGACATGGCACGTGTCGGCCTGCTTTGAGCACTCTGCTTTATTCAAAGTAAACGCTCCGGACCCTCCAACCCACCGTGCACCGCAGTGAAGTACCCAGCTAAGGGCTTCTCCGCGGCCGGCGAGCAGAGGACACCGGCGGGTAGGGACCAGGTCCCAACATCCACCCAGAGACAGGGGGTCACCCCCGAAGGAGCTCCCCACGCCATCCCGGACAGTACAGGGGATCCGAGACCTGTCCCCACATCCAACTACGAGCTTTTTAACTGCAGCAACTTTAGCATACGCTATTGGAGCTGGAATTACCGCGGCTGCTGGCACCAGACTTGCCCTCCAATGGGTCATCACTCACGGACATAGATTGAGTTCATTTCGATTACGCTCCACAGGTTCATAGGACCCGCATCGATATTTTTCGTCACTACCTCCCCGTGTCGGGAATGGGTAATTTGCGCGCCTGCTGCCTTCCTTGGAAGTGGTAGCCGTTTCTCAGGCTCCCTCTCCGGAATCGAACCCAGATTCCCCGTTACCCGTGGTCACCACGGTAGGCACGTAGCCTACCGTCGAAAGTTGATAGGGCAGACACTCGAATGATACGTCGCCGCCCCGGAGGGCTTAACGATCGGCCAGAGGTTATCTAGAGTCACCAAAGCGACCCGACCGGAGCCGGGAGGGTTTTTCGGTTCTGATAAATGCACGTATCCGGGGGACAGGGGCCGGGAGAG
Organism: Hoplias malabaricus; assembly: GCF_029633855.1. Classification (NCBI taxonomy): domain Eukaryota; kingdom Metazoa; phylum Chordata; class Actinopteri; order Characiformes; family Erythrinidae; genus Hoplias; species Hoplias malabaricus. The sequence goes on along the minus strand of NW_027101071.1, from coordinate 283,589 downwards.
CATTTCACGCCGACCCCCAGAACCCTTCCAACGCTTCGTTTGCATGTATTAGCTCTGGAATTACCACAGTTATACCAAGTAACGTGTGGAGCGATCAAAGGAACCATAACTGATTTAATGAGCCATTCGCAGTTTCACTGTACCAAAACCCGTGTGTACTTAGACTTGCATGGCTTAATCTTTGAGACAAGCATATAATACTGGCAGGATCAACCAGACCGACCCCCCTTGGATCTCAAACCCCGGACGGGGAAAGAGAGGGGGCGCATGGAGCCCGTGAGAGTGATCTCAGGGGACACCAGCGAAGAGGATCGAACGCGACCCCGCTGTGGGGGTCTGCAATCGACTTGGCAACTTGGAAAACGTATGATTCTCGCCCGGACGGTGCAGGCTAGGGGCCGGGTCCTTCCCTCAAACGGATCCCGACCCTAAGGCACTACCGACGCGGACGTTGAACGGACCTACTGTTGGATCGACCGGCCGACTAAGTCCCCCTCGGAACCGTTCTGGACAAGCGGACATGCCTCTTACGGGCATCCACGAGCCATGGAGGCTGGGAGCACAAGGTGGGGAGGATCGCTCTAAGCACTGTATTTAGGCTTAGAAGCCTGCCCCTGGTGCTCCGCGTATACCGAGCTCGAACGGCCGTGAAGGACAGCCGTTAAGGGAAGAGAATGGAAGAGAATCCTGGCCCCCTCAAAGCGCGAGGAAGTCGGCATAGGTTTTTACGGTACGCCACCACCGGAGCCGTCTGATGTTCAGAAGACGAAGGGTTTTGCCCTCAATCTCGTAAGGTCGAGGGCTCACCACCGAACTTCCAGCCGCGGTCCTTGGTAGGACCGATACGCGGACAAGCCGCAAATCCTGGCCCCCTCGCAGTGCGAGGAGGTCGGCAAAGGTTTACGGTTTCGCCCCCCGGAGCCTACGGAAGTCTGCGTTTAAGAAGACGAAGGGTCGGATCCCGTAGGCCGACCCTGCGAACTTCCAGCCGCGGTCTGTGGAAGACCGATCCGTGTCACCTCTAATGCGCTCTTTGCCTCCGGCCGTTTCCAGCCGGGGGCCCGGTGGTGCGCTCCCACGTCCCGCTCAAAGGAGGGGAAAGGTCGGGAGATCCCACGGACCGGCGGATGACCGCCGGCCAACGCCTCGGGGGGTTACGCGGCCCCGTCGACTCGCGCACGGGCAAATTTATGGGTTTAAAAAGGGGGACAATCCTCATACGTTCGACCCCCCGGTGCCCAGGGAAGTTGACCCTCCCCGGGCAGGCATATCGAACGAATCATCGGTCGGAAAACTCTCTCTTTCGGGACGGGGGAAACCCCTCATACGCTCGACCCCCCATGCCCAGGAATGTTTTACCTTCCCAGGCATACATCGAACGAATCATCGGGGTGGACACAACGGGCTTATAACAATCGACGGGGCGGCCCGTTCCACCCGCCCCACAAGTGGGCAGATGGTCGGTGGCCTATAGACCCACAGGCAGTCCCAATACCACCGTGATACGAGATCCGGGGTTGGGACTTGACCTTAAAGGTACCCGGTCGAGGCGGACCGAGTGGAAGCCACTCGGATTTATGACAGTGGTAGGCCCCACGGACCTTGGGGACCACTCCCCATCGCTCTGCCCGGCACCTGGCTCGGAAACCGGGACTAATTTTGGCAGTAATACGCTATCGGTCTTGGTTCTCACTGGTTCATACACCCAAGATGGGCGAACGTCGAACGCGAACGGGAGCAATCAACGCCCATAACCCCTAATTATGCACGAACCGGGGGCTATATAAGGGGTCGCCTTCACTCGGAGCCGTCAGTCTCTCACCATGGATAGCTGCCCGCTTTGCGAACAAGCCATTGCTACGGATCTGACTTTCCACTTTACCATCTTCCACAGACTCGGACCGGACGACGCAGCCTTCCTCCGAGAACTGGACCGAAGCGGGGAGAATTCATCACAGCTCGACTGCCCTCTCTGCGGCCTGCCGTCTCTCTCTTCGCCGGCAGATCACCTGGGCTCGGCGCATTCCCTCAAAGGCCTCGCCCTTCGGATCGCTCTCTCTGCCGCTCGACGCCTTCGCACCCTCCACCTTCTGCGTCGCTATCAACAGTCTAAGCCGCGGAACCCTCCACCGCCCTCGGGATCCCGTTCCCCGAATCCAGCCTCGCCGCCGGGACCAAGCACGCCGGGACCGAGCGCGCCGGGACCGAACACGCCGGGACCGAGCACGCCGGGACCGAGCACGCCGGGACCGAACACGCCGGACCCGAACACGCCGGACCCGAACACGCCGGACCCAAGCACGCCGGACCCAAGCACGCCGGACCCAACCATGCTGTACCCAAGCTCACCGGACCCAAGCACGCCGGAGCCAACCACGCCTGATGCTTGCCCGCTCTGCGAGCAAGCCATTACGGATCTGACTTCCCATTATACCACCTTCCACCGCCTTGGATCTGCCGACATTGACTTTCTCCGGGGACTGGACCAAAGTGGGGAGAATTCGTCCCAGCTCGACTGCCCTCTCTGCGGCCTGCCGTCTCTCTCTTCGCCGGCGGATCACCTGGGCTCGGCGCATTCCCTCAAAGGCCTCGCCCTTCGGATCGCTCTCTCTGCCGCTCGACGCCTTCGCACCATCCACCTTCTGCGTCGCTATCAACAGTCTAAGCCGCGGAACCCTCCACCGCCCTCGGTATCCTGTTCCCCGAATCCAGCCTCGCCGGGCCCCAGCACGCCGGGCCCCAGCATGCCGGACCCAGCCATGCCGGGCCCAAGCACGCCGGGCCCAAGCACGCCGGGACCCAACACGCCGGACCCAGCTTCGCCGGACCCAGCCTCGCCGGACCAAGCCTCCCCGGGCCAAGCCACTACGGGCCAAGCCACGCCGGAGCCGGTCGACAGCGACTACCAACCGAGCGAGTCTTCCCCTGCCGAATCCACCTCGGACACGGATTCAGAGACCGAGCGGGCACGGCGAACCTCCCGGGGGAGGCAGCTCGTGATCCCGCATCGGTTTCGGGACACCTACGTCAGCCGTTCGGTAGACGACTTTCAGAAGTTCTACCTGCGGGTCGACGCGTCACCGAAGGACATCGAGAACTCTCGCCAGCGACGGGGCCACGTTATTCGGTTCCTGCTTCACTGCGCCCCGCCCGGCTGCCAATTCACAGACCTGTCTTTCGTCCATCACACGAACGTTCCCACTTGGGTACAGAGCCTTCAGAAACTGGGTTACGCTTCGACAACCGTTAAGTGTTACCTGCACAGCGCCAAGGCGTTCGTCTCCCACGTCGCTGCCTTCGACCCAGAGACCGCCGGGGTCAGCCCCGAAGAGCTCCAGAGGCTGAAGCTGACCTTCGCCAAGGCTCATCGGGACATCGCACGCACGATTCTGGGCCATCGCCAGCGCGTGAAGAGAGCGAAGCTGAGTCGCTTGCCGCAACCTTCGGATTTCAGGGTCTTCCTAAGCCACGCTAAGACCCGAATCCCAGAGCTCATAGACGCGGCCCGGACGGGGGACACCGCCCGCCGGTCGACGCTACGGATGCTCCAGGGGTACCTGCTCGGCCTTTTGTCTGTCTTAACCGGTCACCGGTCGGTTGTGTTTCTCAACCTGACGGTTGGAGAGTTGAGGCAAGCCAGCACCACGGATGGCACCGGCTTCGTGGTTTATGTTCGTGAACACAAGACCAACGCCTCGTTCGGGGACGCTCCGATCGGGTTGTCTGCCACAGAGCTGGCCTGGTTGACCGCACTCAGCGACTTACACGGGGCCCGGGACGGGTTCGTGTTCTTGGACAGGGGGAACCAGCTGCGCAAGCCAAACTCACTGCTTCGGATCGCGTGGACGGATGCGGGCCTCGGAGGCGCGGTGGCCTTCAACCTGATCCGCACGGCTGTTTCGAACCAAGTGAGTGTTGAACTTAATCCGACTTATGTGGGCTCTTAACCCCGGCCTTCCTACTTCTGACACCTCGCACCTCTGTTTCAGGTTTCGACTCTGCCGGCCGAAGATAGAGATCGAGTGACGACAAGCATGTGCCACTCCAACATCACTGCCCGGGCCTTCTACCGAGCCGGCCTCTCTGCGGCCGATGTGATGCGGGCTCGTGAGAACCGTCTTTCCGCCCTCGAAACGGCCTGAACCGGACCCTCTTCAAAGCGCAACCCAGCCGGGATTCACTCCGTGTTTCTGCACCCCCGTGGCTTTGATATGTTTTACTGCGAAATAAATACATTTATTTCTGAATCCCCAAACAGAGTGTTCCCGTGTGGTACTTGCTTCGGTTTGGAGATGGAGGGGGGGTGGAGATTGGGTGATCCTCCCAGAGGGAGACTTTTTACGAGGTCCGACCGGCCTTAAGACTTAAACGATCAGTGGTTATGGGTTAACTTAGTCGGCGGGCGGCCCGTTCCACCGCCCCGCTAAGGGAGCAGTGGTCGGAGGCCTATGGACCTTAGGCAGTTCACCGGGGTGGGTAAACTTACCTTTAGGCACCCGTCGCATGAATATAGGAGACCATTTGGCTTTTTTGGCCCCGGAAACCAGCCACTTCTCCGGGCATATATAGAACCAATCCCCCCCAGGGAGGGAGTTGGAACTAAAGGTCATTGAAATTAAATGGGTTTAACAGTTAACTTTGTCGGCGGGCGGCCCGTTCCACCGCCCCGCTAAGGGAGCAGTGGTCGGAGGCCTATGGACCTTAGGCAGTTCACCGGGGTGGGTAAACTTACCTTTAGGCACCCGTCGCATGAATATAGGAGACCATTTGGCTTTTTTGGCCCCGGAAACCAGCCACTTCTCCGGGCATATATAGAATGATCCATCGGGGGCTAAGGGCAGATAGTCAAGTCAGTTATACCGATCGAACTCTCTTGAGTTTCGGCTTAAAGCTCTGGCATTTGCCGTTGGGACTTAGAGTTTTTTTTTAATAAAGAGGGGAGGCCGGGCTTACCTCCACCTTAAGCCCAGAGGGTGTCCCAGTCCTCGGGCTTGTGTATTCGCATCAACGGGGTCCATGGAAGTCATTTTTAGACCTCCAGAGGGGAGGCAACCCAAACCATCCCCTTAGCCCAGAGGTGTGCCACTCCTCGGGCTTGTGTATTCGCATCAACGGGGTCCATGGAAGTCATTTTAGACCTCCAGAGGGGAGGCAACCCAAACCATCCCCTTAGCCCAGAGGTGTGCCAGTCCTCGGGCTTGTGTATTCGCATCAACGGGGTCCATGGAAGTCATTTTAGACCTCCAGAGGGGAGGCAACCCAAACCATCCCCTTAGCCCAGAGGTGTGCCAGTCCTCGGGCTTGTGTATTCGCATCAACGGGGTCCATGGAAGTCATTTTAGACCTCCAGAGGGGAGGCAACCCAAACCATCCCCTTAGCCCAGAGGTGTGCCACTCCTCGGGCTTGTGTATTCGCATCAACGGGGTCCATGGAAGTCATTTTTAGACCTCCAGAGGGGAGGCAACCCAAACCATCCCCTTAGCCCAGAGGTGTGCCACTCCTCGGGCTTGAAACTTCGCATCACCGGGGTGTATGGAAGTCTTTGGTCCAGTTCTGCCAGTGCTCGTTGTCGAACTTAGAAATATTTCTAATTATTTTTAGACTTCCAGAGGGGAGGCCGAGCATACCAACCCCTTAGCCCAGAGGTGTGCCAGTCCTCGGGCTTCGGTATTCGCATCACCGGGGTCTACGGAGGTCTCAACTTAGGTTTTGAAAACCTCCAGAGGGTGGGGGCATATCTTATCCCCACCCTAGCCCAGAGGGGTGCCAGTCCTCGGGCTTCGGTATTCGCATCACCGGGGTCTACGGAGGTCTCAACTTAGGTTTTGAAAACCTCCAGAGGGGGGGCCGGATTAACCACCACCCTAGCCCAGAGGGGTGCCAGTCCTCGGGCTTCGGTATTCGCATCACCGGGGTCTATGGAGGTCTCGACTTAGGTTTTGAAAACCTCCAGAGGGTGGGGGCATATCTTATCCCCACCCTAGCCCAGAGGGGTGCCAGTCCTCGGGCTTCGGTATTCGCATCACCGGGGTCTATGGAGGTCTCGACTTAGGTTTTGAAAACCTCCAGAGGGTGGGGGCATATCTTATCCCCACCCTAGCCCAGAGGTGTGCCAGTCCTCGGGCTTCGGTATTCGCATCAACGGGGTCTACGGATGTCTCGACTTAGGTTTTGAACACATCCAGGGAAGCAGAGCGGACATTCCCATTATTTCAAGCCCATCGGGAAGCCACTCTTTTGGGCATAGCGTTTCGCATCGCTGTTACCCAAACTTACGTCTGATTTAATGCCTCCCTAATATCCCGACGGCACCAGGCTGAGAAACCATATGCCCACAGGATTTGAGGCATTGGAACCTCGTTCGCATAGCCGACAACGATGAACCTCCCTCGGACTCGCTACGAGGCTTGAGGAGGGTCCTGATTTTCTTAAAATCTCAGGTGAGGGACTTAGAAAATTTTCACTTTAAAACCACAGACCTCCAGAGGAGAGACCGGGCTTATCACAACCTTAGCCCAGAGGGCGCCACTCCTCGGGCATGTCACTTCGCATCACCGGGGTCCATGGATGTCTCGACTTAGGTTTTGAACACATCCAGAAGGGGGGGCCGGATTAACCACCACCCTTAGCCCAGAGGGGTGCCAGTCCTCGGGCTTTAAATTCGCTTCGCCGGGGTCTATGGAAGTCATTTTTAGACCTCCAGAGGGGAGGCAACCCAAACCATCCCCTTAGCCCAGAGGTGTGCCACTCCTCGGGCTTGTGTATTCGCATCACCGGGGTCCATGGAAGTCATTTTAGACATCCAGAGAGTGGGGCCGGTCTTACCACCACCCTTAAGCCCAGAGGGCGTCACTCCTCGGGCATGAAATTCGGATTACCGGGGTCTATGGATGTCTCAACTTAGGTTTTGAACACATCCAGAGGGGAGGCCACCCAAACCATCCCCTTAGCCCGGAGGTGTGCACCTCCTCGGGCTTCAAATTCGAATCACCGGGGTCCATGGAAGTCATTTTAGACATCCAGAGAGTGGGGCCGGTCTTACCACCACTCTTAGCCCAGAGGGCACCACTCCTCGGGCATGAAATTCGAATCACCGGGGTCCATGGAAGTCAGTTTAGACCTCCAGAGAGTGGGGCCGGTCTTACCACCACCCTTAAGCCCAGAGGGCGTCACTCCTCGGGCATGGAATTCGCATCAACGGGGTCTACGGATGTCTCGACTTAGGTTTTGAACACATCCAGGGAAGCAGAGCAGACATTCCCATTATTTCAAGCCCATCGGGAAGCCACTCCTTTGGGCATAGCGTTTCGCATCGCTGTTACCCAAACTTACGTCTGATTTAATGCCTCCCTAATATCCCGACGGCACCAGGCTGAGAAACCATATGCCCACAGGATTAGAGGCGTCTGAACCCCTTTCGCATAGCCGACAACGATGAACCTCCCTCGGACTCGCTACGAGGCTTGAGGAGGGTCCTGATTCTCTTAAAATCTCAGGTGAGGGACTTAGAAAATATTCACTTTAAAACCACAGACCTCCAGAGGAGAGACCGGGCTTATCACAACCTTAGCCCAGAAGGCACCACTCTTCGGGCATGTCACTTCGCATCACCGGGGTCCATGGAAGTCTCGACTTAGGTTTTGAACGCATCCAGAGGGTGGGGGCCGGACCTACCACCACCCTTAGCCCAGAGGGCATCACTCCTCGGGCATGAAATTCGGATAACCGGGGTCCATGGAAGTCTCGACTTAGGTTTTGGAGACCTCCAGAGGGGGGGCCGGGCATACCACCACCCTTAGCCCAGAGGTGAGTCACTCCTTGGGCTTTAAATTCGGATAACCGGGGTCCATGGAAGTCAGTTTAGACCTCCAGAGGGGGGGCCGAGCATACCACCACCCTAAGCCCAGAGGGCACTACTCCTCGGGCATGAAATTCGGATAACCGGGGTCCATGGAAGTCAGTTTAGACCTCCAGAGGGGGGGCCGGGCTTACCACCACCCTAAGCCCAGAGGGCGTCACTCCTCGGGCATGAAATACGCTACACCGGGGTCCATGGAAGTCGTTCTAGACCTCCAGAGGGGGGGCCAAGCATACCACCACCCTTAGCCCAGAGGTGTGCTCCTCATCGGGCATGAAATACGCTTCACCGGGGTCCATGGAAGTCAATCGAGACCTCCAGAGGGGGGGCTGGGCATACCACCACCCTTAGCCCAGAGGTGAGTCACTCCTTGGGCTTTAAATTCGCATCACCGGGGTCCATGGAAGTCGTTTTAGACCTCCAGAGAGGGGGGGCCTGGCTTACCACCACCCTAGCCGAGAGGGCGTCACTCCTCGGGCATGAAATTCGCTTCACCGGGGTCCATGGAAGTCAGTTTAGACCTCCAGAGAGGGGGGCCGAACCTACCACCAACCTTAGCCCAGAGGGCGTCACTCCTCGGGCTTGAAATACGGATCACCGGGGTCTACGGAAGTCTAGACTTAGGTTTTGAACACTTCCATAGGGGGGGGCCGGGCATACCACCACCCTAGCCCGGAGGGCACCACTCCTCGGGCTTGAAATACGCATCGCCGGGGTCTACGGATGTGTGGATGTGCGTAAATACTTTGAAAAATTTCGAAATTTTGAACACTTTTGACTTCCATAGTGGAAAACGAGCGTTTCTCCACATAAGCCCGGAAGGCGTCACTCCTCGGGCTTGAAATAAGTATCACCGGGGTCTATGGATGTCTCCACTTAGGTTTTGAACATTTCCAGAGGTGGGGCCGGTCATACCGCCACCCTAGCCCGGAGGGCGCCACTCATCGGGCTTGAAATTCGCATCACCTGGGTCTACGGAAGTCTCGACTTAGGTTTTGAACACTTCCAGAGGGTGGGGCCGGTCTTACCACCACCCTTAGCCCAGAGGGGTGCCAGTCCTCTGGCTTTAAATTAGAATCACCGGGGTCTACGGAAGTCTTTTTTGACCTCCAGAGGGGAGGCAACCCAAACCATCCCCTTAGCCCGGAGGTGTGCACCTCCTCGGGCTTGAAATTCGCATCACCGGGGTCCATGGAAGTCATTTTAGACCTCCAGAGAGGGGGGGCTGCACTTACCACCACCCTTAGCCCAGAGGGCGTCACTCCTCGGGCATGAAATACGCTACACCGGGGTCCATGGAAGTCATTTTAGACCTCCAGAGAGGGGGGGCCGGGCTTACCACCACCCTTAGCCCAGAGGGCACCACTCCTCGGGCTTGAAATTCGCATCACCGGGGTCCATGGAAGTCTCGACTTAGGTTTTGGAAACCTCCAGAGGGGGGGCTGCACTTACCACCACCCTAAGCCCAGAGGGCGTCACTCCTCGGGCATGAAATACGCTATACCGGGGTCCATGGAAGTCCTTTTAGACCTCCAGAGAGGGGGGGCCGGGCTTACCACCACCCTTAGCCCAGAGGGCACCACTCCTCGGGCTTGAAATTCGCATCACCGGGGTCCATGGAAGTCTCGACTTAGGTTTTGGAAACCTCCAGAGGGGGGGCTGCACTTACCACCACCCTTAGCCCAGAGGTTCATCACTCCTCGGGCATGAAATTCGGATAACCGGGGTCCATGGAAGTCAGTTTAGACCTCCAGAGAGTGGGGCCGGGCTTACCACCACCCTAAGCCCAGAGGGCGTCACTCCTCGGGCATGAAATACGCTACACCGGGGTCCATGGAAGTGATTTTAGACCTCCAGAGAGGGGGGGCCGGGCTTACCACCACCCTTAGCCCAGAGGGCGTCACTCCTCGGGCATGAAATTCAGATAACCGGGGTCCATGGAAGTCTCGACTTAGGTTTTGGAGACCTCCAGAGGGTGGGGGCCGGGCATACCACCACCCTTAGCCCAGAGGGCGTCACTCCTCGGGCATGAAATACGCTTAACCGGGGTCCATGGAAGTCAATCTAGACCTCCAGAGAGGGGGGGCCGGGCTTACCACCACCCTTAGCCCAGAGGGCATCACTCCTCGGGCATGAAATTCGGATAACCGGGGTCCATGGAAGTCTCGACTTAGGTTTTGGAGACCTCCAGAGGGGGGGCCGGGCATACCACCACCCTTAGCCCAGAGGTGAGTCACTCCTCGGGCATCAAATTCGCATCACCGGGGTCCATGGAAGTCAGTTTAGACCTCCAGAGGGGGGGCTGAGCATACCACCACCCTTAGCCCAGAGGTGTGCTCCTCATCGGGCATGAAATACGCTTCACCGGGGTCCATGGAAGTCATTCGAGACCTCCAGAGGGGGGGCTGGGCATACCACCACCCTTAGCCCAGAGGTGAGTCACTCCTCGGGCATCAAATTCGCATCACCGGGGTCCATGGAAGTCATTTAGACCTCCAGAGAGGGGGGCCGAACCTACCAGCAACCTTAGCCCAGAGGGCGTCACTCCTCGGGCTTCAAACTCCCATCATCGGGGTTCCATGGAAGTCTCGACTTAGGTTTTGAACCGTTCCGGGGTCACCTCCAGTGAGATAACGCGGAAATCTCACTATATTCATGCCCACAGGCGAACCAGAGCCTTGGGCTTGTCATAGTTACATACGGTGTACCCAAACTTTCGTCTTTTCTAAAGGAACCCTAATGTCCTGACGGCACCGCACTGGAAACCCCCATGCCCTCTGAATTTTTACCACTCCGAGGTGCTCCGTTTTGGGCTTGCTACCTAGGGCGAAGAGGGTCAGAAATTTTTCTAAGTCCTACTTTAAAACGTCCCACTGGGAGACCACTAGGGTTAGCACTTTGCCAAAAAATCACGGCTGAATGCAATTTTCACGCCTCGCACCCTTTGTTCGTTTAGATTTAACAAAAAAATCAACCGAACCCCCTTTTTAACAACGCTTTGCCGAATTTAGCTCACTTTTCCCGGCCTGGAATATCTCACGCTTGCCCCCCACGGTACTTACCTCCGGGGAAGACACCCCCGTCGCTGCCAACACCCATGCCCGGCCCAGGCTCACCCGACTCGGCCTCGCTCGCTCCATCGCCCGCTCCAAACCTCCGGGGAGAAGACCCCCATCGCCGCCAACGCCCATGCCCGGCCCAGGCTCACCCGACTCGGCCTCGCTAGCTCCATCGCCCGCTCCTCACCTCCGGGGAGAAGACCCCCGTCGCCGCCAACGCCCATGCCCGGCCCAGGCTCACCCGACTCGGCCTCGCTAGCTCCATCGCCCGCTCCAAACCTCCGGGGCTGGACCTCCAGGAACCCAGCGCACCTCTCGAACCTATCCGGCCCACACTTAAGCACTCCTCCTCGGACTAAACCATTCAGCCCGCGCCGCTGGAACGAGCGCCCACTGGAAGACCTGAGCCTCAAACCCGCGCGCTTTACGGTTCTCTATCTCCCCGGGCTCGGAGCACTTTTCTCGGCCATGGGACCTCCAGGGGGGGCCCCTCATGGCTCCGTCATCATTTCTCTAAGTCTCACTCCGCCCACTGGAAGACCCGAGCCCCAAACCCGCGCGCTTTACGGTTCTCTATCTCCCCGGGCTCGGAGCACTTTTCTCGGCCATGGGACCTCCAGGGGGGGCCCCTCTTAGCTCCGTCATCATTTCTCTAAGTCTCACTCCGCCCACTGGAAGACCCGAGCCCCAAACCCGCGCGCTTTACGGTTCTCTATCTCCCCGGGCTCGGAGCACTTTTCTCGGCCATGGGACCTCCAGGGGGGGCCCTTCATGGCTCCGTCAATATTCCTTTAAGTCTCACTCCGCCCACTGGAAGACCCGAGCCCCAAACCCGCGCGCTTTACGGTTCTCTATCTCCCCGGGCTCGGAGCACTTTTCTCGGCCATGGGACCTCCAGGGGGGGCCCCTCTTAGCTCCGTCATCATTTCTCTAAGTCTCACTCCGCCCACTGGAAGACCCGAGCCCCAAACCCGCGCGCTTTACGGTTCTCTATCTCCCCGGGCTCGGAGCACTTTTCTCGGCCATGGGACCTCCAGGGGGGGCCCTTCATGGCTCCGTCAATATTCCTTTAAGTCTCACTCCGCCCACTGGAAGACCCGAGCCCCAAACCCGCGCGCTTTACGGTTCTCTATCACCCCGGGCTCGGAGCACTTTTCTCGGCCATGGGACCTCCAGGGGGGGCCCTTCATGGCTCCGTCAATATTCCTTTAAGTCTCACTCCGCCCACTGGAAGACCCGAGCCCCAAACCCGCGCGCTTTACGGTTCTCTATCACCCCGGGCTCGGAGCACTTTTCTCGGCCATGGGACCTCCAGGGGGGGCCCTTCATGGCTCCGTCAATATTCCTTTAAGTCTCACTCCGCCCACTGGAAGACCCGAGCCCCAAACCCGCGCGCTTTACGGTTCTCTATCACCCCGGGCTCGGGGCACTTTTCTCGGCCATGGGACCTCCAGGGGAGGCCCCTCTTGGCTCCGTCAATATTCCTTTAAGTCTCATTCCGCCCACTGCCATACCCGAGGTCTTTAACCGCGGCGTTCACGGTTCTCTATCACCCCGGGCTCGGAGCACTTTTCTCGGCCATGGGACCTCCAGGGGGGGCCCCTCATGGCTCCGTCAACATTCCTCTAAGTCTCATTCCGCCCACTGCCATACCCGGGCTCGGAGCATGTACTTCGGCCATGGGACCACAAGAGGGCGCCCTTCTTAAGAAATTGCTGACATCCAGGACCATTCAAGGGAGCGACCTGCCTCCCTATGCCCGCCACCGGCTCCCTCTAACCGGTGTACGGACTCTCGGGGCCCGCGCCCCCAGAGAACCAGAGTTTCAGAAATTGCACTAAGTCCAGACATCCAGGACCATTCAAGGGAGCGACCTGCCTCCCTATGCCCGCCACCGGCTCCCTCTAACCGGTGTACGGACTCTCGGGGCCCGCGCCCCCAGAGAACCAGAGTTTCAGAAATTGCACTAAGTCCAGACATCCAGGACCATTCAAGGGAGCGACCTGCCTCCCTATGCCCGCCACCGGCTCCCTCTAACCGGTGTACGGACTCTCGGGGCCCGCGCCCCCAGAGAACCAGAGTTTCAGAAATTGCACTAAGTCCAGACATCCAGGACCATTCAAGGGAGCGACCTGCCTCCCTATGCCCGCCACCGGCTCCCTCTAACCGGTGTACGGACTCTCGGGGCCCGCGCCCCCAGAGAACCAGAGTTTCGGAAATTGCACTAAGTCCGATTTTCGCCCACTACGAGACCTAAAACCGTCA
>NW_027101071.1:262906-267906 GCF_029633855.1 Hoplias malabaricus | reverse complement strand
ACTTCCAATATATTAGACAGCAACTGGACAACCATCCCACTTCCAATATATTTGACACCATCAGAATATATTGCAATTGGACAACCATCCCACTTCCAATATATTAGACAGCAACTGGACAACCATCCCACTTCCAATATATTTGACACCATCAGAATATATTGCAATTGGACAACCATCCCACTTCCAATATATTAGACAGCAACTGGACAACCATCCCACTTCCAATATATTTGACACCATCAGAATATATTGCAATTGGACAACCATCCCACTTCCAATATATTTGACACCATCAGAATATATTGCAATTGGACAACCATCCCACTTCCAATATATTAGACAGCAACTGGACAACCATCCCACTTCCAATATATTAGACAGCAACTGGACAACCATCCCACTTCCAATATATTTGACACCATCAGAATATATTGCAATTGGACAACCATCCCACTTCCAATATATTAGACAGCAACTGGACAACCATCCCACTTCCAATATATTAGACAGCAACTGGACAACCATCCCACTTCCAATATATTTGACACCATCAGAATATATTGCAATTGGACAACCATCCCACTTCCAATATATTTGACAGCAATTGGACAACCATCCCACTTCCAATATATTTGACACAAGTCAAATATATTGCAATTGGGATCCCAATTCACATATATTTGACACAAGTCAAATATATTGCAAATGGGATCCCAATTCGCATATATTTGACACAAGTCAAATATATTACAATTGGGATCCCAATTCACATATATTTGACACAAGTCAAATATATTGCAATTGGGATCCCAATTCACATATATTTGACACAAGTCAAATATATTACAATTGGGATCCCAATTCACATATATTTGACACAAGTCAAATATATTGCAATTGGGATCCCAATTCACATATATTTGACTTGTGTCAAATATATTGCAATTGGGATCCCGATTCACATATATTTGACACAAGTCAAATATATTGCAATTGGGATCCCAATTCACATATATTTGACACAAGTCAAATATATTGCAATTGGGATCCCGATTCACATATATTTGACACAAGTCAAATATATTGCAAATGGGATCCCAATTCACATATATTTGACACAAGTCAAATATATTGCAATTGGGATCCCAATTCACATATATTTGACTTGTGTCAAATATATTGCAATTGGGATCACAATTGCAAATTATATCTTACCCAGAGCCCCAGGCTCCCAGAAGGGAGCTGGGCTGTGATAAGGCTTGCCCCGGAGCCTACCACTGGTGCTAAGACTCCCATAAGCCTCTGGATCTCTGCAGAGTCCCAGAGTCCCAGAGTCCCAGAGTCCCAGAGCCCCAGGGACCCAGAGCCCCAGAGCCCCAGAGCCCCAGAGCCCAAGAGCCCCAGAGTCCCAGAGTCCCAGAGTCCCAGGGACCCAGAGTCCCAGGGACCCAGAGTCCAAGGGACCCAGAGTCCCAGGGACCCAGAGACCCAGAGCCCCAGGGACCCAGAGTCCCAGGGACCCAGAGCCCCAGGGACCCAGAGACCCAGAGACCCAGAGCCCCAGGGACCCAGAGTCCCAGAGCCCCAGAGTCCCAGGGACCCAGAGACCCAGAGCCCCAGAGTCCCAGAGTCCCAGAGTCCCAGAGTCCCAGAGCCCCAGAGCCCCAGAGCCCCAGAGCCCCAGGGACCCAGAGCCCCAGAGTCCCAGAGCCCCAGAGCCCCAGAGCCCCAGGGACCCAGAGACCCAGAGACCCAGAGACCCAGAGCCCCAGAGTCCCAGAGCCCCAGGGACCCAGAGCCCCAGAGCCCCAGAGCCCCAGAGCCCCAGAGCCCCAGTGCCCCAGAGTCCCAGAGCCCCAGAGCCCCAGAGTCCCAGGGACCCAGAGTCCCAGAGCCCCAGGGACCCAGAGCCCCAGAGCCCCAGAGCCCCAGGGACCCAGAGCCCCAGAGACCCAGAGCCCCAGAGCCCCAGGGAACCAGAGCCCCAGAGTCCCAGGGACCCAGAGACCCAGAGACCCAGAGCCCCAGGGACCCAGAGCCCCAGAGTCCCAGGGACCCAGAGCCCCAGAGCCCCAGGGACCCAGGGACCCAGAGCCCCAGAGCCCCAGAGTCCCAGAGCCCCAGAGTCCCAGGGACCCAGAGACCCAGAGCCCCAGAGCCCCAGAGTCCCAGGGACCCAGAGCCCCAGAGCCCCAGGGACCCAGAGCCCCAGAGCCCCAGAGTCCCAGGGACCCAGAGTCCCAGAGCCCCAGAGCCCCAGGGACCCAGAGACCCAGAGTCCCAGGGACCCAGAGCCCCAGAGCCCCAGGGACCCAGGGACCCAGAGCCCCAGAGCCCCAGAGCCCCAGAGTCCCAGGGCCCCAGAGCCCCAGGGACCCAGAGCCCCAGAGCCCCAGAGTCCCAGGGACCCAGAGCCCCAGAGCCCCAGGGACCCAGGGACCCAGAGCCCCAGAGCCCCAGGGACCCAGGGACCCAGAGTCCCAGGGACCCAGAGACCCAGAGACCCAGAGACCCAGAGACCCAGAGCCCCAGAGTCCCAGAGCCCCAGGGACCCAGAGCCCCAGAGTCCCAGGGACCCAGAGACCCAGAGACCCAGAGCCCCAGAGTCCCAGAGCCCCAGGGACCCAGAGCCCCAGAGTCCCAGGGACCCAGAGACCCAGAGCCCCAGGGACCCAGAGCCCCAGAGCCCCAGAGTCCCAGGGACCCAGAGACCCAGAGCCCCAGAGCCCCAGAGTCCCAGAGCCCCAGAGTCCCAGAGCCCCAGAGTCCCAGGGCCCCAGGGACCCAGAGCCCCAGAGCCCCAGAGTCCCAGAGCCCCAGAGCCCCAGAGCCCCAGGGACCCAGAGCCCCAGGGACCCAGAGCCCCAGAGTCCCAGGGACCCAGAGACCCAGAGTCCCAGGGACCCAGAGACCCAGAGCCCCAGGGACCCAGAGCCCCAGAGCCCCAGAGTCCCAGAGACCCAGAGACCCAGAGACCCAGAGCCCCAGAGCCCCAGGGACCCAGGGACCCAGAGTCCCAGGGACCCAGAGTCCCAGGGACCCAGAGACCCAGGGACCCAGAGACCCAGAGACCCAGAGACCCAGAGCCCCAGAGCCCCAGAGCCCCAGAGCCCCAGAGTCCCAGAGTCCCAGAGTCCCAGAGTCCCAGGGACCCAGGGACCCAGGGACCCAGAGCCCCAGAGCCCCAGGGACCCAGAGACCCAGAGACCCAGAGCCCCAGGGACCCAGGGTCCCAGGGACCCAGAGACCCAGAGCCCCAGGGACCCAGGGACCCAGGGACCCAGAGACCCAGAGACCCAGAGCCCCAGGGACCCGGCGCACCGGTCGAACCTATCTGGCCCACACTTAAGCCCCCGCCCTCGGACTAAACCAATCAGCCTGCACCGTCAAAAAAGATGCCCACTGGTAGACCTGGAACCTTAAAATATATTGGAAGTGGGATGGTTGCCCAATTGCTGTATAATATATTGCAAGTTCATCCTGCCCACTGGTGGACCTGGGAGCCAAAACGGCGCGCAATATATTGGAAGTGGGACGGTTGCGCAATCGCTGTACAATATATTGGAAGTGGGATGGTTGCCCAATTGCTGTATAATATATTGCAAGTTCATCCTGCCCACTGGTGGACCTGGGAGACAAAACGCCGCACAATATATTGAAAGTGGGATGGTTGCCCAATTGCTGTACAATACATGGGAAGTGGGATGGTTGTCCAGTTCATTACACCCTCATCCTGGGCCTCTGATTAGGCTTGCCCCGGAGCTTACCACCGGTGCCTACCTCCAGGGGCTTATTCACCCCAACGCCCTGGTCCCCTAACCCGGCATGAATTTCACCAAGGGTCCCCTACCTCCGGGGCTCCCTATCAGCCAATACATTAAGAACACCTCATCCTGGGCCTCTGATAAGGCTTGCCCCGGAGTTTACCACCGGGGCCTACCTCCGGGGCCTAATTAAACCCAACGCCCTGGTTCCCTGAACGGGCCTTATTCAAACAACCTCTCCGCCGCCTAAGCTCCGGAGCTTCCTTTTGGCTCCCAGAGGCCCAGAGGCCCAGGCTCCCAGAGGCCCAGGCTACCAGAGGCCCAGAGGCCCAGAGGCCCAGAGCCCCAGAGGCCCAGAGACCCAGGCTACCAGAGGCCCAGGCTCCCAGAGACCCAGAGGCCCAGAGGCCCAGAGGCCCAGAGGCCCAGAGACCCAGAGACCCAGAGTCCCAGAGACCCAGAGACCCAGGGCCCCAGAGACCCAGAGGCCCAGAGGCCCAGAGACCCAGAGACCCAGAGCCCCGGGGACCCAGAGACCCAGAGCCCCAGAGTCCCAGGGACCCAGAGCCCCAGAGCCCCGGGGACCCAGAGCCCCAGAGCCCCGGGGACCCAGAGCCCCAGAGCCCCAGAGCCCCAGAGGCCCAGAGGCCCAGAGGCCCATAGACCCAGAGGCCCAGAGTCCCAGAGACCCAGAGACCCAGAGACCCAGGGCCCCAGAGACCCAGAGACCCAGGGCCCCAGAGACCCAGAGACCCAGAGACCCAGAGACCCAGAGCCCCAGAGACCCAGAGACCCAGAGCCCCAGGGACCCAGAGCCCCAGAGCCCCAGAGCCCCAGAGACCCAGAGACCCAGAGACCCAGAGCCCCAGAGTCCCAGGGACCCAGAGCCCCGGGGACCCAGAGCCCCGGGGACCCAGAGCCCCAGAGCCCCGGGGACCCAGAGACCCAGAGCCCCAGAGGCCCAGAGGCCCAGAGGCCCAGAGGCCCAGAGGCCCAGAGCCCCAGAGTCCCAGAGTCCCAGGGACCCAGAGCCCCAGAGCCCCGGGGACCCAGAGCCCCAGAGCCCCGGGGACCCAGAGACCCAGAGCCCCAGAGTCCCAGGGACCCAGAGCCCCAGAGCCCCGGGGACCCAGAGACCCAGAGCCCCAGAGTCCCAGGGACCCAGAGCCCCAGAGCCCCGGGGACCCAGAGCCCCAGAGACCCAGAGACCCAGAGACCCAGAGACCCAGAGCC
>NW_027101071.1:242906-257906 GCF_029633855.1 Hoplias malabaricus | reverse complement strand
GGGAGATCCCACCGAGGCCGGCGAGCACCGGCCAACGCCCTGGGGGTGAGTAAGCCCCTTTGACTCGCGCACGCACAATCAAGCCTTCAACGATCAATGGTTGGTTTAACGACCCGGCGGGCGGCTCCGGCGCCACTCTCCCCCCCGCGAACGAGGGGGGCGGACCGGGGTACCTATGCACCTAAGGCGGTCCTCGCATAACCCCGAGTTCCGAAGCCGGCTCGCTACGTCCACCCACCCGGAGGGGGAGAGACTCACGTCGGCCGACGACGAAAGGTACGAGGCTTCTGCGGTCCATACCTTGAAGGTACCCGCCGGGGGAGGTTTGGCCTCTCGAGTCCGACTCGACAACCGGCCGTGGCCAGGTCACCGTTAATGATCCTTCCGCAGGTTCCCCTACGGAAACCTTGTTACGACTTTTACTCCCTCTAGATGCCCAGGTTCGATCGACTTCCCACCTCAACGAGGCAACCCCCCGGTAAAGGGGCACCTCGGAGACGGTCCGAGGACCTCACCAGGCCATCCAATCGGTAGTAGCGACGGGCGGTGTGTACAAAGGGCAGGGACTTAATCGACGCGGGCTGGTGACCCGCGACTACTTGGAATTCCTCGTTCAAGGGGAAAAGTTACAATCCCCTATCCCCAGCGGGGAAGGCGTTCATAGGATTGCCCAGGCCTTTCGGCATAGGATGGATGCACATGCTGAACCAGCCAGTGTAACTCACGTGCGGCCCCGGGCGTCTAAGGGCATCACAGACCTGTTATGGCCCCGAATCTCATACGGCTTTGCCTTGCCCCGGATCGCTCTAAGAAGTTCGGCCACCGACCGACGAACCCCTCGGGCCGCAAGCCCCCACAGGGACCCAAGGGAGGGCCGTGTAACTTTTTAAGGCACAGGGTCTCGTCCGTTATCGGAGTTAACCAGACGAATCGCTCCACGAACTCCCAACGGCCATGCACCACCACCCACAGAATCAAGAAAGAGCCATCAATCTGTCAATCCTTACCGTGTCCGGGCCGGGTGAGATTCCCCGTGTTGAGTCAAATTAAGCCGCAAGCTCCACTCCTGGTGGTGCCCTTCCGTCAATTCCTTTAAGTTTCAGCTTTGCAACCGTACTCCCCCCAGAGCCCAAAGACTCGTGGTTTCCCTCACGCTGCCCGGCGGGTCATGGTCGCTAGCCTCACGCCGCCGGATCGCGGGTCGGCATAGTTTACGGTCGGAACTACGACGGTATCTGATCGTCTTCGCTCCCCCGACTTTCGTTCTTGATTAATGAAAACATTCTTGGCAAATGCTTTCGCTTTCGTTCGTCCCACACCGGTCAACGAATTTCACCTCTATCGGTGTGGTACGGATGCCCCCGGCCGTCCCTCTTAATCATTGCCCTCGGTCCTTAAAACCCACGAAACAGGACCGTGGAAGCCCCGGAGCCCCACTCCGGAACGACCAGCCGTCCCGAAGGAGAGACCCCGAAGCCCCGCGGAAGGGCCCTATTCCATTATTCCTAGCTCAGTCAGACATGGCACGTGTCGGCCTGCTTTGAGCACTCTGCTTTATTCAAAGTAAACGCTCCGGACCCTCCAACCCACCGTGCACCGCAGTGAAGTACCCAGCTAAGGGCTTCTCCGCGGCCGGCGAGCAGAGGACACCGGCGGGTAGGGACCAGGTCCCAACATCCACCCAGAGACAGGGGGTCACCCCCGAAGGAGCTCCCCACGCCATCCCGGACAGTACAGGGGATCCGAGACCTGTCCCCACATCCAACTACGAGCTTTTTAACTGCAGCAACTTTAGCATACGCTATTGGAGCTGGAATTACCGCGGCTGCTGGCACCAGACTTGCCCTCCAATGGGTCATCACTCACGGACATAGATTGAGTTCATTTCGATTACGCTCCACAGGTTCATAGGACCCGCATCGATATTTTTCGTCACTACCTCCCCGTGTCGGGAATGGGTAATTTGCGCGCCTGCTGCCTTCCTTGGAAGTGGTAGCCGTTTCTCAGGCTCCCTCTCCGGAATCGAACCCAGATTCCCCGTTACCCGTGGTCACCACGGTAGGCACGTAGCCTACCGTCGAAAGTTGATAGGGCAGACACTCGAATGATACGTCGCCGCCCCGGAGGGCTTAACGATCGGCCAGAGGTTATCTAGAGTCACCAAAGCGACCCGACCGGAGCCGGGAGGGTTTTTCGGTTCTGATAAATGCACGTATCCGGGGGACAGGGGCCGGGAGAGCATTTCACGCCGACCCCCAGAACCCTTCCAACGCTTCGTTTGCATGTATTAGCTCTGGAATTACCACAGTTATACCAAGTAACGTGTGGAGCGATCAAAGGAACCATAACTGATTTAATGAGCCATTCGCAGTTTCACTGTACCAAAACCCGTGTGTACTTAGACTTGCATGGCTTAATCTTTGAGACAAGCATATAATACTGGCAGGATCAACCAGACCGACCCCCCTTGGATCTCAAACCCCGGACGGGGAAAGAGAGGGGGCGCATGGAGCCCGTGAGAGTGATCTCAGGGGACACCAGCGAAGAGGATCGAACGCGACCCCGCTGTGGGGGTCTGCAATCGACTTGGCAACTTGGAAAACGTATGATTCTCGCCCGGACGGTGCAGGCTAGGGGCCGGGTCCTTCCCTCAAACGGATCCCGACCCTAAGGCACTACCGACGCGGACGTTGAACGGACCTACTGTTGGATCGACCGGCCGACTAAGTCCCCCTCGGAACCGTTCTGGACAAGCGGACATGCCTCTTACGGGCATCCACGAGCCATGGAGGCTGGGAGCACAAGGTGGGGAGGATCGCTCTAAGCACTGTATTTAGGCTTAGAAGCCTGCCCCTGGTGCTCCGCGTATACCGAGCTCGAACGGCCGTGAAGGACAGCCGTTAAGGGAAGAGAATGGAAGAGAATCCTGGCCCCCTCAAAGCGCGAGGAAGTCGGCATAGGTTTTTACGGTACGCCACCACCGGAGCCGTCTGATGTTCAGAAGACGAAGGGTTTTGCCCTCAATCTCGTAAGGTCGAGGGCTCACCACCGAACTTCCAGCCGCGGTCCTTGGTAGGACCGATACGCGGACAAGCCGCAAATCCTGGCCCCCTCGCAGTGCGAGGAGGTCGGCAAAGGTTTACGGTTTCGCCCCCCGGAGCCTACGGAAGTCTGCGTTTAAGAAGACGAAGGGTCGGATCCCGTAGGCCGACCCTGCGAACTTCCAGCCGCGGTCTGTGGAAGACCGATCCGTGTCACCTCTAATGCGCTCTTTGCCTCCGGCCGTTTCCAGCCGGGGGCCCGGTGGTGCGCTCCCACGTCCCGCTCAAAGGAGGGGAAAGGTCGGGAGATCCCACGGACCGGCGGATGACCGCCGGCCAACGCCTCGGGGGGTTACGCGGCCCCGTCGACTCGCGCACGGGCAAATTTATGGGTTTAAAAAGGGGGACAATCCTCATACGTTCGACCCCCCGGTGCCCAGGGAAGTTGACCCTCCCCGGGCAGGCATATCGAACGAATCATCGGTCGGAAAACTCTCTCTTTCGGGACGGGGGAAACCCCTCATACGCTCGACCCCCCATGCCCAGGAATGTTTTACCTTCCCAGGCATACATCGAACGAATCATCGGGGTGGACACAACGGGCTTATAACAATCGACGGGGCGGCCCGTTCCACCCGCCCCACAAGTGGGCAGATGGTCGGTGGCCTATAGACCCACAGGCAGTCCCAATACCACCGTGATACGAGATCCGGGGTTGGGACTTGACCTTAAAGGTACCCGGTCGAGGCGGACCGAGTGGAAGCCACTCGGATTTATGACAGTGGTAGGCCCCACGGACCTTGGGGACCACTCCCCATCGCTCTGCCCGGCACCTGGCTCGGAAACCGGGACTAATTTTGGCAGTAATACGCTATCGGTCTTGGTTCTCATTGGTTCATACACCCAAGATGGGCGAACGTCGAACGCGAACGGGAGCGATCAACGCCCATAACCCCTAATTATGCACGAACCGGGGGCTATATAAGGGGTCGCCTTCACTCGGAGCCGTCAGTCTCTCACCATGGATAGCTGCCCGCTTTGCGAACAAGCCATTGCTACGGATCTGACTTTCCACTTTACCATCTTCCACAGACTCGGACCGGACGACGCAGCCTTCCTCCGAGAACTGGACCGAAGCGGGGAGAATTCATCACAGCTCGACTGCCCTCTCTGCGGCCTGCCGTCTCTCTCTTCGCCGGCAGATCACCTGGGCTCGGCGCATTCCCTCAAAGGCCTCGCCCTTCGGATCGCTCTCTCTGCCGCTCGACGCCTTCGCACCCTCCACCTTCTGCGTCGCTATCAACAGTCTAAGCCGCGGAACCCTCCACCGCCCTCGGGATCCCGTTCCCCGAATCCAGCCTCGCCGCCGGGACCAAGCACGCCGGGACCGAGCGCGCCGGGACCGAACACGCCGGGACCGAGCACGCCGGGACCGAGCACGCCGGGACCGAACACGCCGGACCCGAACACGCCGGACCCGAACACGCCGGACCCAAGCACGCCGGACCCAAGCACGCCGGACCCAACCATGCTGTACCCAAGCTCACCGGACCCAAGCACGCCGGAGCCAACCACGCCTGATGCTTGCCCGCTCTGCGAGCAAGCCATTACGGATCTGACTTCCCATTATACCACCTTCCACCGCCTTGGATCTGCCGACATTGACTTTCTCCGGGGACTGGACCAAAGTGGGGAGAATTCGTCCCAGCTCGACTGCCCTCTCTGCGGCCTGCCGTCTCTCTCTTCGCCGGCGGATCACCTGGGCTCGGCGCATTCCCTCAAAGGCCTCGCCCTTCGGATCGCTCTCTCTGCCGCTCGACGCCTTCGCACCATCCACCTTCTGCGTCGCTATCAACAGTCTAAGCCGCGGAACCCTCCACCGCCCTCGGTATCCTGTTCCCCGAATCCAGCCTCGCCGGGCCCCAGCACGCCGGGCCCCAGCATGCCGGACCCAGCCATGCCGGGCCCAAGCACGCCGGGCCCAAGCACGCCGGGACCCAACACGCCGGACCCAGCTTCGCCGGACCCAGCCTCGCCGGACCAAGCCTCCCCGGGCCAAGCCACTACGGGCCAAGCCACGCCGGAGCCGGTCGACAGCGACTACCAACCGAGCGAGTCTTCCCCTGCCGAATCCACCTCGGACACGGATTCAGAGACCGAGCGGGCACGGCGAACCTCCCGGGGGAGGCAGCTCGTGATCCCGCATCGGTTTCGGGACACCTACGTCAGCCGTTCGGTAGACGACTTTCAGAAGTTCTACCTGCGGGTCGACGCGTCACCGAAGGACATCGAGAACTCTCGCCAGCGACGGGGCCACGTTATTCGGTTCCTGCTTCACTGCGCCCCGCCCGGCTGCCAATTCACAGACCTGTCTTTCGTCCATCACACGAACGTTCCCACTTGGGTACAGAGCCTTCAGAAACTGGGTTACGCTTCGACAACCGTTAAGTGTTACCTGCACAGCGCCAAGGCGTTCGTCTCCCACGTCGCTGCCTTCGACCCAGAGACCGCCGGGGTCAGCCCCGAAGAGCTCCAGAGGCTGAAGCTGACCTTCGCCAAGGCTCATCGGGACATCGCACGCACGATTCTGGGCCATCGCCAGCGCGTGAAGAGAGCGAAGCTGAGTCGCTTGCCGCAACCTTCGGATTTCAGGGTCTTCCTAAGCCACGCTAAGACCCGAATCCCAGAGCTCATAGACGCGGCCCGGACGGGGGACACCGCCCGCCGGTCGACGCTACGGATGCTCCAGGGGTACCTGCTCGGCCTTTTGTCTGTCTTAACCGGTCACCGGTCGGTTGTGTTTCTCAACCTGACGGTTGGAGAGTTGAGGCAAGCCAGCACCACGGATGGCACCGGCTTCGTGGTTTATGTTCGTGAACACAAGACCAACGCCTCGTTCGGGGACGCTCCGATCGGGTTGTCTGCCACAGAGCTGGCCTGGTTGACCGCACTCAGCGACTTACACGGGGCCCGGGACGGGTTCGTGTTCTTGGACAGGGGGAACCAGCTGCGCAAGCCAAACTCACTGCTTCGGATCGCGTGGACGGATGCGGGCCTCGGAGGCGCGGTGGCCTTCAACCTGATCCGCACGGCTGTTTCGAACCAAGTGAGTGTTGAACTTAATCCGACTTATGTGGGCTCTTAACCCCGGCCTTCCTACTTCTGACACCTCGCACCTCTGTTTCAGGTTTCGACTCTGCCGGCCGAAGATAGAGATCGAGTGACGACAAGCATGTGCCACTCCAACATCACTGCCCGGGCCTTCTACCGAGCCGGCCTCTCTGCGGCCGATGTGATGCGGGCTCGTGAGAACCGTCTTTCCGCCCTCGAAACGGCCTGAACCGGACCCTCTTCAAAGCGCAACCCAGCCGGGATTCACTCCGTGTTTCTGCACCCCCGTGGCTTTGATATGTTTTACTGCGAAATAAATACATTTATTTCTGAATCCCCAAACAGAGTGTTCCCGTGTGGTACTTGCTTCGGTTTGGAGATGGAGGGGGGGTGGAGATTGGGTGATCCTCCCAGAGGGAGACTTTTTACGAGGTCCGACCGGCCTTAAGACTTAAACGATCAGTGGTTATGGGTTAACTTAGTCGGCGGGCGGCCCGTTCCACCGCCCCGCTAAGGGAGCAGTGGTCGGAGGCCTATGGACCTTAGGCAGTTCACCGGGGTGGGTAAACTTACCTTTAGGCACCCGTCGCATGAATATAGGAGACCATTTGGCTTTTTTGGCCCCGGAAACCAGCCACTTCTCCGGGCATATATAGAACCAATCCCCCCCAGGGAGGGAGTTGGAACTAAAGGTCATTGAAATTAAATGGGTTTAACAGTTAACTTTGTCGGCGGGCGGCCCGTTCCACCGCCCCGCTAAGGGAGCAGTGGTCGGAGGCCTATGGACCTTAGGCAGTTCACCGGGGTGGGTAAACTTACCTTTAGGCACCCGTCGCATGAATATAGGAGACCATTTGGCTTTTTTGGCCCCGGAAACCAGCCACTTCTCCGGGCATATATAGAATGATCCATCGGGGGCTAAGGGCAGATAGTCAAGTCAGTTATACCGATCGAACTCTCTTGAGTTTCGGCTTAAAGCTCTGGCATTTGCCGTTGGGACTTAGAGTTTTTTTTTAATAAAGAGGGGAGGCCGGGCTTACCTCCACCTTAAGCCCAGAGGGTGTCCCAGTCCTCGGGCTTGTGTATTCGCATCAACGGGGTCCATGGAAGTCATTTTTAGACCTCCAGAGGGGAGGCAACCCAAACCATCCCCTTAGCCCAGAGGTGTGCCACTCCTCGGGCTTGTGTATTCGCATCAACGGGGTCCATGGAAGTCATTTTAGACCTCCAGAGGGGAGGCAACCCAAACCATCCCCTTAGCCCAGAGGTGTGCCAGTCCTCGGGCTTGTGTATTCGCATCAACGGGGTCCATGGAAGTCATTTTAGACCTCCAGAGGGGAGGCAACCCAAACCATCCCCTTAGCCCAGAGGTGTGCCAGTCCTCGGGCTTGTGTATTCGCATCAACGGGGTCCATGGAAGTCATTTTAGACCTCCAGAGGGGAGGCAACCCAAACCATCCCCTTAGCCCAGAGGTGTGCCACTCCTCGGGCTTGTGTATTCGCATCAACGGGGTCCATGGAAGTCATTTTTAGACCTCCAGAGGGGAGGCAACCCAAACCATCCCCTTAGCCCAGAGGTGTGCCACTCCTCGGGCTTGAAACTTCGCATCACCGGGGTGTATGGAAGTCTTTGGTCCAGTTCTGCCAGTGCTCGTTGTCGAACTTAGAAATATTTCTAATTATTTTTAGACTTCCAGAGGGGAGGCCGAGCATACCAACCCCTTAGCCCAGAGGTGTGCCAGTCCTCGGGCTTCGGTATTCGCATCACCGGGGTCTACGGAGGTCTCAACTTAGGTTTTGAAAACCTCCAGAGGGTGGGGGCATATCTTATCCCCACCCTAGCCCAGAGGGGTGCCAGTCCTCGGGCTTCGGTATTCGCATCACCGGGGTCTACGGAGGTCTCAACTTAGGTTTTGAAAACCTCCAGAGGGGGGGCCGGATTAACCACCACCCTAGCCCAGAGGGGTGCCAGTCCTCGGGCTTCGGTATTCGCATCACCGGGGTCTATGGAGGTCTCGACTTAGGTTTTGAAAACCTCCAGAGGGTGGGGGCATATCTTATCCCCACCCTAGCCCAGAGGGGTGCCAGTCCTCGGGCTTCGGTATTCGCATCACCGGGGTCTATGGAGGTCTCGACTTAGGTTTTGAAAACCTCCAGAGGGTGGGGGCATATCTTATCCCCACCCTAGCCCAGAGGTGTGCCAGTCCTCGGGCTTCGGTATTCGCATCAACGGGGTCTACGGATGTCTCGACTTAGGTTTTGAACACATCCAGGGAAGCAGAGCGGACATTCCCATTATTTCAAGCCCATCGGGAAGCCACTCTTTTGGGCATAGCGTTTCGCATCGCTGTTACCCAAACTTACGTCTGATTTAATGCCTCCCTAATATCCCGACGGCACCAGGCTGAGAAACCATATGCCCACAGGATTTGAGGCATTGGAACCTCGTTCGCATAGCCGACAACGATGAACCTCCCTCGGACTCGCTACGAGGCTTGAGGAGGGTCCTGATTTTCTTAAAATCTCAGGTGAGGGACTTAGAAAATTTTCACTTTAAAACCACAGACCTCCAGAGGAGAGACCGGGCTTATCACAACCTTAGCCCAGAGGGCGCCACTCCTCGGGCATGTCACTTCGCATCACCGGGGTCCATGGATGTCTCGACTTAGGTTTTGAACACATCCAGAAGGGGGGGCCGGATTAACCACCACCCTTAGCCCAGAGGGGTGCCAGTCCTCGGGCTTTAAATTCGCTTCGCCGGGGTCTATGGAAGTCATTTTTAGACCTCCAGAGGGGAGGCAACCCAAACCATCCCCTTAGCCCAGAGGTGTGCCACTCCTCGGGCTTGTGTATTCGCATCACCGGGGTCCATGGAAGTCATTTTAGACATCCAGAGAGTGGGGCCGGTCTTACCACCACCCTTAAGCCCAGAGGGCGTCACTCCTCGGGCATGAAATTCGGATTACCGGGGTCTATGGATGTCTCAACTTAGGTTTTGAACACATCCAGAGGGGAGGCCACCCAAACCATCCCCTTAGCCCGGAGGTGTGCACCTCCTCGGGCTTCAAATTCGAATCACCGGGGTCCATGGAAGTCATTTTAGACATCCAGAGAGTGGGGCCGGTCTTACCACCACTCTTAGCCCAGAGGGCACCACTCCTCGGGCATGAAATTCGAATCACCGGGGTCCATGGAAGTCAGTTTAGACCTCCAGAGAGTGGGGCCGGTCTTACCACCACCCTTAAGCCCAGAGGGCGTCACTCCTCGGGCATGGAATTCGCATCAACGGGGTCTACGGATGTCTCGACTTAGGTTTTGAACACATCCAGGGAAGCAGAGCAGACATTCCCATTATTTCAAGCCCATCGGGAAGCCACTCCTTTGGGCATAGCGTTTCGCATCGCTGTTACCCAAACTTACGTCTGATTTAATGCCTCCCTAATATCCCGACGGCACCAGGCTGAGAAACCATATGCCCACAGGATTAGAGGCGTCTGAACCCCTTTCGCATAGCCGACAACGATGAACCTCCCTCGGACTCGCTACGAGGCTTGAGGAGGGTCCTGATTCTCTTAAAATCTCAGGTGAGGGACTTAGAAAATATTCACTTTAAAACCACAGACCTCCAGAGGAGAGACCGGGCTTATCACAACCTTAGCCCAGAAGGCACCACTCTTCGGGCATGTCACTTCGCATCACCGGGGTCCATGGAAGTCTCGACTTAGGTTTTGAACGCATCCAGAGGGTGGGGGCCGGACCTACCACCACCCTTAGCCCAGAGGGCATCACTCCTCGGGCATGAAATTCGGATAACCGGGGTCCATGGAAGTCTCGACTTAGGTTTTGGAGACCTCCAGAGGGGGGGCCGGGCATACCACCACCCTTAGCCCAGAGGTGAGTCACTCCTTGGGCTTTAAATTCGGATAACCGGGGTCCATGGAAGTCAGTTTAGACCTCCAGAGGGGGGGCCGAGCATACCACCACCCTAAGCCCAGAGGGCACTACTCCTCGGGCATGAAATTCGGATAACCGGGGTCCATGGAAGTCAGTTTAGACCTCCAGAGGGGGGGCCGGGCTTACCACCACCCTAAGCCCAGAGGGCGTCACTCCTCGGGCATGAAATACGCTACACCGGGGTCCATGGAAGTCGTTCTAGACCTCCAGAGGGGGGGCCAAGCATACCACCACCCTTAGCCCAGAGGTGTGCTCCTCATCGGGCATGAAATACGCTTCACCGGGGTCCATGGAAGTCAATCGAGACCTCCAGAGGGGGGGCTGGGCATACCACCACCCTTAGCCCAGAGGTGAGTCACTCCTTGGGCTTTAAATTCGCATCACCGGGGTCCATGGAAGTCGTTTTAGACCTCCAGAGAGGGGGGGCCTGGCTTACCACCACCCTAGCCGAGAGGGCGTCACTCCTCGGGCATGAAATTCGCTTCACCGGGGTCCATGGAAGTCAGTTTAGACCTCCAGAGAGGGGGGCCGAACCTACCACCAACCTTAGCCCAGAGGGCGTCACTCCTCGGGCTTGAAATACGGATCACCGGGGTCTACGGAAGTCTAGACTTAGGTTTTGAACACTTCCATAGGGGGGGGCCGGGCATACCACCACCCTAGCCCGGAGGGCACCACTCCTCGGGCTTGAAATACGCATCGCCGGGGTCTACGGATGTGTGGATGTGCGTAAATACTTTGAAAAATTTCGAAATTTTGAACACTTTTGACTTCCATAGTGGAAAACGAGCGTTTCTCCACATAAGCCCGGAAGGCGTCACTCCTCGGGCTTGAAATAAGTATCACCGGGGTCTATGGATGTCTCCACTTAGGTTTTGAACATTTCCAGAGGTGGGGCCGGTCATACCGCCACCCTAGCCCGGAGGGCGCCACTCATCGGGCTTGAAATTCGCATCACCTGGGTCTACGGAAGTCTCGACTTAGGTTTTGAACACTTCCAGAGGGTGGGGCCGGTCTTACCACCACCCTTAGCCCAGAGGGGTGCCAGTCCTCTGGCTTTAAATTAGAATCACCGGGGTCTACGGAAGTCTTTTTTGACCTCCAGAGGGGAGGCAACCCAAACCATCCCCTTAGCCCGGAGGTGTGCACCTCCTCGGGCTTGAAATTCGCATCACCGGGGTCCATGGAAGTCATTTTAGACCTCCAGAGAGGGGGGGCTGCACTTACCACCACCCTTAGCCCAGAGGGCGTCACTCCTCGGGCATGAAATACGCTACACCGGGGTCCATGGAAGTCATTTTAGACCTCCAGAGAGGGGGGGCCGGGCTTACCACCACCCTTAGCCCAGAGGGCACCACTCCTCGGGCTTGAAATTCGCATCACCGGGGTCCATGGAAGTCTCGACTTAGGTTTTGGAAACCTCCAGAGGGGGGGCTGCACTTACCACCACCCTAAGCCCAGAGGGCGTCACTCCTCGGGCATGAAATACGCTATACCGGGGTCCATGGAAGTCCTTTTAGACCTCCAGAGAGGGGGGGCCGGGCTTACCACCACCCTTAGCCCAGAGGGCACCACTCCTCGGGCTTGAAATTCGCATCACCGGGGTCCATGGAAGTCTCGACTTAGGTTTTGGAAACCTCCAGAGGGGGGGCTGCACTTACCACCACCCTTAGCCCAGAGGTTCATCACTCCTCGGGCATGAAATTCGGATAACCGGGGTCCATGGAAGTCAGTTTAGACCTCCAGAGAGTGGGGCCGGGCTTACCACCACCCTAAGCCCAGAGGGCGTCACTCCTCGGGCATGAAATACGCTACACCGGGGTCCATGGAAGTGATTTTAGACCTCCAGAGAGGGGGGGCCGGGCTTACCACCACCCTTAGCCCAGAGGGCGTCACTCCTCGGGCATGAAATTCAGATAACCGGGGTCCATGGAAGTCTCGACTTAGGTTTTGGAGACCTCCAGAGGGTGGGGGCCGGGCATACCACCACCCTTAGCCCAGAGGGCGTCACTCCTCGGGCATGAAATACGCTTAACCGGGGTCCATGGAAGTCAATCTAGACCTCCAGAGAGGGGGGGCCGGGCTTACCACCACCCTTAGCCCAGAGGGCATCACTCCTCGGGCATGAAATTCGGATAACCGGGGTCCATGGAAGTCTCGACTTAGGTTTTGGAGACCTCCAGAGGGGGGGCCGGGCATACCACCACCCTTAGCCCAGAGGTGAGTCACTCCTCGGGCATCAAATTCGCATCACCGGGGTCCATGGAAGTCAGTTTAGACCTCCAGAGGGGGGGCTGAGCATACCACCACCCTTAGCCCAGAGGTGTGCTCCTCATCGGGCATGAAATACGCTTCACCGGGGTCCATGGAAGTCATTCGAGACCTCCAGAGGGGGGGCTGGGCATACCACCACCCTTAGCCCAGAGGTGAGTCACTCCTCGGGCATCAAATTCGCATCACCGGGGTCCATGGAAGTCATTTAGACCTCCAGAGAGGGGGGCCGAACCTACCAGCAACCTTAGCCCAGAGGGCGTCACTCCTCGGGCTTCAAACTCCCATCATCGGGGTTCCATGGAAGTCTCGACTTAGGTTTTGAACCGTTCCGGGGTCACCTCCAGTGAGATAACGCGGAAATCTCACTATATTCATGCCCACAGGCGAACCAGAGCCTTGGGCTTGTCATAGTTACATACGGTGTACCCAAACTTTCGTCTTTTCTAAAGGAACCCTAATGTCCTGACGGCACCGCACTGGAAACCCCCATGCCCTCTGAATTTTTACCACTCCGAGGTGCTCCGTTTTGGGCTTGCTACCTAGGGCGAAGAGGGTCAGAAATTTTTCTAAGTCCTACTTTAAAACGTCCCACTGGGAGACCACTAGGGTTAGCACTTTGCCAAAAAATCACGGCTGAATGCAATTTTCACGCCTCGCACCCTTTGTTCGTTTAGATTTAACAAAAAAATCAACCGAACCCCCTTTTTAACAACGCTTTGCCGAATTTAGCTCACTTTTCCCGGCCTGGAATATCTCACGCTTGCCCCCCACGGTACTTACCTCCGGGGAAGACACCCCCGTCGCTGCCAACACCCATGCCCGGCCCAGGCTCACCCGACTCGGCCTCGCTCGCTCCATCGCCCGCTCCAAACCTCCGGGGAGAAGACCCCCATCGCCGCCAACGCCCATGCCCGGCCCAGGCTCACCCGACTCGGCCTCGCTAGCTCCATCGCCCGCTCCTCACCTCCGGGGAGAAGACCCCCGTCGCCGCCAACGCCCATGCCCGGCCCAGGCTCACCCGACTCGGCCTCGCTAGCTCCATCGCCCGCTCCAAACCTCCGGGGCTGGACCTCCAGGAACCCAGCGCACCTCTCGAACCTATCCGGCCCACACTTAAGCACTCCTCCTCGGACTAAACCATTCAGCCCGCGCCGCTGGAACGAGCGCCCACTGGAAGACCTGAGCCTCAAACCCGCGCGCTTTACGGTTCTCTATCTCCCCGGGCTCGGAGCACTTTTCTCGGCCATGGGACCTCCAGGGGGGGCCCCTCATGGCTCCGTCATCATTTCTCTAAGTCTCACTCCGCCCACTGGAAGACCCGAGCCCCAAACCCGCGCGCTTTACGGTTCTCTATCTCCCCGGGCTCGGAGCACTTTTCTCGGCCATGGGACCTCCAGGGGGGGCCCCTCTTAGCTCCGTCATCATTTCTCTAAGTCTCACTCCGCCCACTGGAAGACCCGAGCCCCAAACCCGCGCGCTTTACGGTTCTCTATCTCCCCGGGCTCGGAGCACTTTTCTCGGCCATGGGACCTCCAGGGGGGGCCCTTCATGGCTCCGTCAATATTCCTTTAAGTCTCACTCCGCCCACTGGAAGACCCGAGCCCCAAACCCGCGCGCTTTACGGTTCTCTATCTCCCCGGGCTCGGAGCACTTTTCTCGGCCATGGGACCTCCAGGGGGGGCCCCTCTTAGCTCCGTCATCATTTCTCTAAGTCTCACTCCGCCCACTGGAAGACCCGAGCCCCAAACCCGCGCGCTTTACGGTTCTCTATCTCCCCGGGCTCGGAGCACTTTTCTCGGCCATGGGACCTCCAGGGGGGGCCCTTCATGGCTCCGTCAATATTCCTTTAAGTCTCACTCCGCCCACTGGAAGACCCGAGCCCCAAACCCGCGCGCTTTACGGTTCTCTATCACCCCGGGCTCGGAGCACTTTTCTCGGCCATGGGACCTCCAGGGGGGGCCCTTCATGGCTCCGTCAATATTCCTTTAAGTCTCACTCCGCCCACTGGAAGACCCGAGCCCCAAACCCGCGCGCTTTACGGTTCTCTATCACCCCGGGCTCGGAGCACTTTTCTCGGCCATGGGACCTCCAGGGGGGGCCCTTCATGGCTCCGTCAATATTCCTTTAAGTCTCACTCCGCCCACTGGAAGACCCGAGCCCCAAACCCGCGCGCTTTACGGTTCTCTATCACCCCGGGCTCGGGGCACTTTTCTCGGCCATGGGACCTCCAGGGGAGGCCCCTCTTGGCTCCGTCAATATTCCTTTAAGTCTCATTCCGCCCACTGCCATACCCGAGGTCTTTAACCGCGGCGTTCACGGTTCTCTATCACCCCGGGCTCGGAGCACTTTTCTCGGCCATGGGACCTCCAGGGGGGGCCCCTCATGGCTCCGTCAACATTCCTCTAAGTCTCATTCCGCCCACTGCCATACCCGGGCTCGGAGCATGTACTTCGGCCATGGGACCACAAGAGGGCGCCCTTCTTAAGAAATTGCTGACATCCAGGACCATTCAAGGGAGCGACCTGCCTCCCTATGCCCGCCACCGGCTCCCTCTAACCGGTGTACGGACTCTCGGGGCCCGCGCCCCCAGAGAACCAGAGTTTCAGAAATTGCACTAAGT
>NW_027101071.1:225406-237906 GCF_029633855.1 Hoplias malabaricus | reverse complement strand
CCCCCGGCCGCTCGCCGTATTACGGTACCCACTCTCCGACGGCGGCGGAGAGCCCAGCGGGGAGAGACTATGACGGATTGGACCCGGACCTAATGGCTCTCCCTACGTCCGGAGCTCTCGCCACACGTCGGGTTTAAGGCCCGAGTCTGGGTTTAGGGAGACGAAGGGCCGTCCGAGGTGGAGGCCCTGCGAACTCCCAGCCGCGGTCTAGGAAGACCGATCGATGGGTAAACCGACCCTCAGACAGGCGTGGCCGCGGGATGGACCCCCGCGGCCGCCATGTGCGTTCGAAATATCGATGATCTGTGTTCTGCAATTCACATTATTTAACGCAGGTTACCGCGTTCTTCATCGATGCACGAGCCAAGTGATCCACCGCTAAGAGTTGTATGAGGTTTGTGCCCGGCCCGTTACAGGCCGGGCGAAGGAAGCCATTCGAACACGAGACAACGTTTGACAATATTTCAAGCCGGGTGCCTTCCCCCCCGTGGAGGGGGGAAGGTCATTGAACCTGGGCGTCACCACCGGACCGAGGAGTTACGGCCCGGGGGACGATCGCCCGAGTAGGTGCCCGAGACTTACGTGGTTTAGGAGACCGGGTCTAGGCCCCACCGTTCCCGGCGAGGCCCAGGGTTTGGTTCGCTGCGTTACGGGTCCCGGTCTAAGGCATTCAGGCGTGCGCTCAAAGCCAAGCTCTCCACCCCGGAGGGTATGAGCGAGGCCCGGTGGTACGCTCCCAAGTCCCCCGCTTAGGGGAAGGCGCTGGGTAGATCCCACCTAGTCAGGACCGGCGGGCACCGGCCGTCTCCTTCGGGTGTTTAAACGCATCCGGGGTTCGTGAGGCCCCTTCAACTCGCGCACCGGCCTTAGACTATTATACGGTCCGTCTCTGCGAAGCCAACATCGGGGTATTTGCATGCGCTCTTAAGCTCCGCTCCAACCCCGTGAGGGGAAAGAGTTTCGCCCGGCGGTACGCTCCCGTCCACCACCACCCCCTGTGCCGGGGGGATGGGTTCAGGGAGATCCCACCGAGGCCGGCGAGCACCGGCCAACGCCCTGGGGGTGAGTAAGCCCCTTTGACTCGCGCACGCACAATCAAGCCTTCAACGATCAATGTTTGGTTTAACGACCCGGCGGGCGGCTCCGGCGCCACTCTCCCCCCCGCGAACGAGGGGGGCGGACCGGGGTACCTATGCACCTAAGGCGGTCCTCGCATAACCCCGAGTTCCGAAGCCGGCTCGCTACGTCCACCCACCCGGAGGGGGAGAGACTCACGTCGGCCGACGACGAAAGGTACGAGGCTTCTGCGGTCCATACCTTGAAGGTACCCGCCGGGGGAGGTTTGGCCTCTCGAGTCCGACTCGACAACCGGCCGTGGCCAGGTCACCGTTAATGATCCTTCCGCAGGTTCCCCTACGGAAACCTTGTTACGACTTTTACTCCCTCTAGATGCCCAGGTTCGATCGACTTCCCACCTCAACGAGGCAACCCCCCGGTAAAGGGGCACCTCGGAGACGGTCCGAGGACCTCACCAGGCCATCCAATCGGTAGTAGCGACGGGCGGTGTGTACAAAGGGCAGGGACTTAATCGACGCGGGCTGGTGACCCGCGACTACTTGGAATTCCTCGTTCAAGGGGAAAAGTTACAATCCCCTATCCCCAGCGGGGAAGGCGTTCATAGGATTGCCCAGGCCTTTCGGCATAGGATGGATGCACATGCTGAACCAGCCAGTGTAACTCACGTGCGGCCCCGGGCGTCTAAGGGCATCACAGACCTGTTATGGCCCCGAATCTCATACGGCTTTGCCTTGCCCCGGATCGCTCTAAGAAGTTCGGCCACCGACCGACGAACCCCTCGGGCCGCAAGCCCCCACAGGGACCCAAGGGAGGGCCGTGTAACTTTTTAAGGCACAGGGTCTCGTCCGTTATCGGAGTTAACCAGACGAATCGCTCCACGAACTCCCAACGGCCATGCACCACCACCCACAGAATCAAGAAAGAGCCATCAATCTGTCAATCCTTACCGTGTCCGGGCCGGGTGAGATTCCCCGTGTTGAGTCAAATTAAGCCGCAAGCTCCACTCCTGGTGGTGCCCTTCCGTCAATTCCTTTAAGTTTCAGCTTTGCAACCGTACTCCCCCCAGAGCCCAAAGACTCGTGGTTTCCCTCACGCTGCCCGGCGGGTCATGGTCGCTAGCCTCACGCCGCCGGATCGCGGGTCGGCATAGTTTACGGTCGGAACTACGACGGTATCTGATCGTCTTCGCTCCCCCGACTTTCGTTCTTGATTAATGAAAACATTCTTGGCAAATGCTTTCGCTTTCGTTCGTCCCACACCGGTCAACGAATTTCACCTCTATCGGTGTGGTACGGATGCCCCCGGCCGTCCCTCTTAATCATTGCCCTCGGTCCTTAAAACCCACGAAACAGGACCGTGGAAGCCCCGGAGCCCCACTCCGGAACGACCAGCCGTCCCGAAGGAGAGACCCCGAAGCCCCGCGGAAGGGCCCTATTCCATTATTCCTAGCTCAGTCAGACATGGCACGTGTCGGCCTGCTTTGAGCACTCTGCTTTATTCAAAGTAAACGCTCCGGACCCTCCAACCCACCGTGCACCGCAGTGAAGTACCCAGCTAAGGGCTTCTCCGCGGCCGGCGAGCAGAGGACACCGGCGGGTAGGGACCAGGTCCCAACATCCACCCAGAGACAGGGGGTCACCCCCGAAGGAGCTCCCCACGCCATCCCGGACAGTACAGGGGATCCGAGACCTGTCCCCACATCCAACTACGAGCTTTTTAACTGCAGCAACTTTAGCATACGCTATTGGAGCTGGAATTACCGCGGCTGCTGGCACCAGACTTGCCCTCCAATGGGTCATCACTCACGGACATAGATTGAGTTCATTTCGATTACGCTCCACAGGTTCATAGGACCCGCATCGATATTTTTCGTCACTACCTCCCCGTGTCGGGAATGGGTAATTTGCGCGCCTGCTGCCTTCCTTGGAAGTGGTAGCCGTTTCTCAGGCTCCCTCTCCGGAATCGAACCCAGATTCCCCGTTACCCGTGGTCACCACGGTAGGCACGTAGCCTACCGTCGAAAGTTGATAGGGCAGACACTCGAATGATACGTCGCCGCCCCGGAGGGCTTAACGATCGGCCAGAGGTTATCTAGAGTCACCAAAGCGACCCGACCGGAGCCGGGAGGGTTTTTCGGTTCTGATAAATGCACGTATCCGGGGGACAGGGGCCGGGAGAGCATTTCACGCCGACCCCCAGAACCCTTCCAACGCTTCGTTTGCATGTATTAGCTCTGGAATTACCACAGTTATACCAAGTAACGTGTGGAGCGATCAAAGGAACCATAACTGATTTAATGAGCCATTCGCAGTTTCACTGTACCAAAACCCGTGTGTACTTAGACTTGCATGGCTTAATCTTTGAGACAAGCATATAATACTGGCAGGATCAACCAGACCGACCCCCCTTGGATCTCAAACCCCGGACGGGGAAAGAGAGGGGGCGCATGGAGCCCGTGAGAGTGATCTCAGGGGACACCAGCGAAGAGGATCGAACGCGACCCCGCTGTGGGGGTCTGCAATCGACTTGGCAACTTGGAAAACGTATGATTCTCGCCCGGACGGTGCAGGCTAGGGGCCGGGTCCTTCCCTCAAACGGATCCCGACCCTAAGGCACCACCGACGCGGACGTTGAACGGACCTACTGTTGGATCGACCGGCCGACTAAGTCCCCCTCGGAACCGTTCTGGACAAGCGGACATGCCTCTTACGGGCATCCACGAGCCATGGAGGCTGGGAGCACAAGGTGGGGAGGATCGCTCTAAGCACTGTATTTAGGCTTAGAAGCCTGCCCCTGGTGCTCCGCGTATACCGAGCTCGAACGGCCGTGAAGGACAGCCGTTAAGGGAAGAGAATGGAAGAGAATCCTGGCCCCCTCAAAGCGCGAGGAAGTCGGCATAGGTTTTTACGGTACGCCACCACCGGAGCCGTCTGATGTTCAGAAGACGAAGGGTTTTGCCCTCAATCTCGTAAGGTCGAGGGCTCACCACCGAACTTCCAGCCGCGGTCCTTGGTAGGACCGATACGCGGACAAGCCGCAAATCCTGGCCCCCTCGCAGTGCGAGGAGGTCGGCAAAGGTTTACGGTTTCGCCCCCCGGAGCCTACGGAAGTCTGCGTTTAAGAAGACGAAGGGTCGGATCCCGTAGGCCGACCCTGCGAACTTCCAGCCGCGGTCTGTGGAAGACCGATCCGTGTCACCTCTAATGCGCTCTTTGCCTCCGGCCGTTTCCAGCCGGGGACCCGGTGGTGCGCTCCCACGTCCCGCTCAAAGGAGGGGAAAAGGTCGGGAGATCCCACGGACCGGCGGATGACCGCCGGCCAACGCCTCGGGGGGTTACGCGGCCCCGTCGACTCGCGCACGGGCAAATTTATGGGTTTAAAAAGGGGGACAATCCTCATACGTTCGACCCCCCGGTGCCCAGGGAAGTTGACCCTCCCCGGGCAGGCATATCGAACGAATCATCGGTCGGAAAACTCTCTCTTTCGGGACGGGGGAAACCCCTCATACGCTCGACCCCCCATGCCCAGGAATGTTTTACCTTCCCAGGCATACATCGAACGAATCATCGGGGTGGACACAACGGGCTTATAACAATCGACGGGGCGGCCCGTTCCACCCGCCCCACAAGTGGGCAGATGGTCGGTGGCCTATAGACCCACAGGCAGTCCCAATACCACCGTGATACGAGATCCGGGGTTGGGACTTGACCTTAAAGGTACCCGGTCGAGGCGGACCGAGTGGAAGCCACTCGGATTTATGACAGTGGTAGGCCCCACGGACCTTGGGGACCACTCCCCATCGCTCTGCCCGGCACCTGGCTCGGAAACCGGGACTAATTTTGGCAGTAATACGCTATCGGTCTTGGTTCTCATTGGTTCATACACCCAAGATGGGCGAACGTCGAACGCGAACGGGAGCGATCAACGCCCATAACCCCTAATTATGCACGAACCGGGGGCTATATAAGGGGTCGCCTTCACTCGGAGCCGTCAGTCTCTCACCATGGATAGCTGCCCGCTTTGCGAACAAGCCATTGCTACGGATCTGACTTTCCACTTTACCATCTTCCACAGACTCGGACCGGACGACGCAGCCTTCCTCCGAGAACTGGACCGAAGCGGGGAGAATTCATCACAGCTCGACTGCCCTCTCTGCGGCCTGCCGTCTCTCTCTTCGCCGGCAGATCACCTGGGCTCGGCGCATTCCCTCAAAGGCCTCGCCCTTCGGATCGCTCTCTCTGCCGCTCGACGCCTTCGCACCCTCCACCTTCTGCGTCGCTATCAACAGTCTAAGCCGCGGAACCCTCCACCGCCCTCGGGATCCCGTTCCCCGAATCCAGCCTCGCCGCCGGGACCAAGCACGCCGGGACCGAGCGCGCCGGGACCGAACACGCCGGGACCGAGCACGCCGGGACCGAGCACGCCGGGACCGAACACGCCGGACCCGAACACGCCGGACCCGAACACGCCGGACCCAAGCACGCCGGACCCAAGCACGCCGGACCCAACCATGCTGTACCCAAGCTCACCGGACCCAAGCACGCCGGAGCCAACCACGCCTGATGCTTGCCCGCTCTGCGAGCAAGCCATTACGGATCTGACTTCCCATTATACCACCTTCCACCGCCTTGGATCTGCCGACATTGACTTTCTCCGGGGACTGGACCAAAGTGGGGAGAATTCGTCCCAGCTCGACTGCCCTCTCTGCGGCCTGCCGTCTCTCTCTTCGCCGGCGGATCACCTGGGCTCGGCGCATTCCCTCAAAGGCCTCGCCCTTCGGATCGCTCTCTCTGCCGCTCGACGCCTTCGCACCATCCACCTTCTGCGTCGCTATCAACAGTCTAAGCCGCGGAACCCTCCACCGCCCTCGGTATCCTGTTCCCCGAATCCAGCCTCGCCGGGCCCCAGCACGCCGGGCCCCAGCATGCCGGACCCAGCCATGCCGGGCCCAAGCACGCCGGGCCCAAGCACGCCGGGACCCAACACGCCGGACCCAGCTTCGCCGGACCCAGCCTCGCCGGACCAAGCCTCCCCGGGCCAAGCCACTACGGGCCAAGCCACGCCGGAGCCGGTCGACAGCGACTACCAACCGAGCGAGTCTTCCCCTGCCGAATCCACCTCGGACACGGATTCAGAGACCGAGCGGGCACGGCGAACCTCCCGGGGGAGGCAGCTCGTGATCCCGCATCGGTTTCGGGACACCTACGTCAGCCGTTCGGTAGACGACTTTCAGAAGTTCTACCTGCGGGTCGACGCGTCACCGAAGGACATCGAGAACTCTCGCCAGCGACGGGGCCACGTTATTCGGTTCCTGCTTCACTGCGCCCCGCCCGGCTGCCAATTCACAGACCTGTCTTTCGTCCATCACACGAACGTTCCCACTTGGGTACAGAGCCTTCAGAAACTGGGTTACGCTTCGACAACCGTTAAGTGTTACCTGCACAGCGCCAAGGCGTTCGTCTCCCACGTCGCTGCCTTCGACCCAGAGACCGCCGGGGTCAGCCCCGAAGAGCTCCAGAGGCTGAAGCTGACCTTCGCCAAGGCTCATCGGGACATCGCACGCACGATTCTGGGCCATCGCCAGCGCGTGAAGAGAGCGAAGCTGAGTCGCTTGCCGCAACCTTCGGATTTCAGGGTCTTCCTAAGCCACGCTAAGACCCGAATCCCAGAGCTCATAGACGCGGCCCGGACGGGGGACACCGCCCGCCGGTCGACGCTACGGATGCTCCAGGGGTACCTGCTCGGCCTTTTGTCTGTCTTAACCGGTCACCGGTCGGTTGTGTTTCTCAACCTGACGGTTGGAGAGTTGAGGCAAGCCAGCACCACGGATGGCACCGGCTTCGTGGTTTATGTTCGTGAACACAAGACCAACGCCTCGTTCGGGGACGCTCCGATCGGGTTGTCTGCCACAGAGCTGGCCTGGTTGACCGCACTCAGCGACTTACACGGGGCCCGGGACGGGTTCGTGTTCTTGGACAGGGGGAACCAGCTGCGCAAGCCAAACTCACTGCTTCGGATCGCGTGGACGGATGCGGGCCTCGGAGGCGCGGTGGCCTTCAACCTGATCCGCACGGCTGTTTCGAACCAAGTGAGTGTTGAACTTAATCCGACTTATGTGGGCTCTTAACCCCGGCCTTCCTACTTCTGACACCTCGCACCTCTGTTTCAGGTTTCGACTCTGCCGGCCGAAGATAGAGATCGAGTGACGACAAGCATGTGCCACTCCAACATCACTGCCCGGGCCTTCTACCGAGCCGGCCTCTCTGCGGCCGATGTGATGCGGGCTCGTGAGAACCGTCTTTCCGCCCTCGAAACGGCCTGAACCGGACCCTCTTCAAAGCGCAACCCAGCCGGGATTCACTCCGTGTTTCTGCACCCCCGTGGCTTTGATATGTTTTACTGCGAAATAAATACATTTATTTCTGAATCCCCAAACAGAGTGTTCCCGTGTGGTACTTGCTTCGGTTTGGAGATGGAGGGGGGGTGGAGATTGGGTGATCCTCCCAGAGGGAGACTTTTTACGAGGTCCGACCGGCCTTAAGACTTAAACGATCAGTGGTTATGGGTTAACTTAGTCGGCGGGCGGCCCGTTCCACCGCCCCGCTAAGGGAGCAGTGGTCCGAGGCCTATGGACCTTAGGCAGTTCACCGGGGTGGGTAAACTTACCTTTAGGCACCCGTCGCATGAATATAGGAGACCATTTGGCTTTTTTGGCCCCGGAAACCAGCCACTTCTCCGGGCATATATAGAACCAATCCCCCCCAGGGAGGGAGTTGGAACTAAAGGTCATTGAAATTAAATGGGTTTAACAGTTAACTTTGTCGGCGGGCGGCCCGTTCCACCGCCCCGCTAAGGGAGCAGTGGTCGGAGGCCTATGGACCTTAGGCAGTTCACCGGGGTGGGTAAACTTACCTTTAGGCACCCGTCGCATGAATATAGGAGACCATTTGGCTTTTTTGGCCCCGGAAACCAGCCACTTCTCCGGGCATATATAGAACCAATCCCCCCCAGGGAGGGAGTTGGAACTAAAGGTCATTGAAATTAAATGGGTTTAACAGTTAACTTTGTCGGCGGGCGGCCCGTTCCACCGCCCCGCTAAGGGAGCAGTGGTCGGAGGCCTATGGACCTTAGGCAGTTCACCGGGGTGGGTAAACTTACCTTTAGGCACCCGTCGCATGAATATAGGAGACCATTTGGCTTTTTTGGCCCCGGAAACCAGCCACTTCTCCGGGCATATATAGAATGATCCATCGGGGGCTAAGGGCAGATAGTCAAGTCAGTTATACCGATCGAACTCTCTTGAGTTTCGGCTTAAAGCTCTGGCATTTGCCGTTGGGACTTAGAGTTTTTTTTTAATAAAGAGGGGAGGCCGGGCTTACCTCCACCTTAAGCCCAGAGGGTGTCCCAGTCCTCGGGCTTGTGTATTCGCATCAACGGGGTCCATGGAAGTCATTTTTAGACCTCCAGAGGGGAGGCAACCCAAACCATCCCCTTAGCCCAGAGGTGTGCCACTCCTCGGGCTTGTGTATTCGCATCAACGGGGTCCATGGAAGTCATTTTAGACCTCCAGAGGGGAGGCAACCCAAACCATCCCCTTAGCCCAGAGGTGTGCCAGTCCTCGGGCTTGTGTATTCGCATCAACGGGGTCCATGGAAGTCATTTTAGACCTCCAGAGGGGAGGCAACCCAAACCATCCCCTTAGCCCAGAGGTGTGCCAGTCCTCGGGCTTGTGTATTCGCATCAACGGGGTCCATGGAAGTCATTTTAGACCTCCAGAGGGGAGGCAACCCAAACCATCCCCTTAGCCCAGAGGTGTGCCAGTCCTCGGGCTTTAAATTCGAATCACCGGGGTCCATGGAAGTCATTTTAGACCTCCAGAGGGGAGGCAACCCAAACCATCCCCTTAGCCCAGAGGTGTGCCACTCCTCGGGCTTGTGTATTCGCATCAACGGGGTCCATGGAAGTCATTTTAGACCTCCAGAGGGGAGGCAACCCAAACCATCCCCTTAGCCCAGAGGTGTGCCACTCCTCGGGCTTGTGTATTCGCATCAACGGGGTCCATGGAAGTCATTTTTAGACCTCCAGAGGGGAGGCAACCCAAACCATCCCCTTAGCCCAGAGGTGTGCCACTCCTCGGGCTTGAAACTTCGCATCACCGGGGTGTATGGAAGTCTTTGGTCCAGTTCTGCCAGTGCTCGTTGTCGAACTTAGAAATATTTCTAATTATTTTTAGACTTCCAGAGGGGAGGCCGAGCATACCAACCCCTTAGCCCAGAGGTGTGCCAGTCCTCGGGCTTCGGTATTCGCATCACCGGGGTCTACGGAGGTCTCAACTTAGGTTTTGAAAACCTCCAGAGGGTGGGGGCATATCTTATCCCCACCCTAGCCCAGAGGGGTGCCAGTCCTCGGGCTTCGGTATTCGCATCACCGGGGTCTACGGAGGTCTCAACTTAGGTTTTGAAAACCTCCAGAGGGGGGGCCGGATTAACCACCACCCTAGCCCAGAGGGGTGCCAGTCCTCGGGCTTCGGTATTCGCATCACCGGGGTCTATGGAGGTCTCGACTTAGGTTTTGAAAACCTCCAGAGGGTGGGGGCATATCTTATCCCCACCCTAGCCCAGAGGGGTGCCAGTCCTCGGGCTTCGGTATTCGCATCACCGGGGTCTATGGAGGTCTCGACTTAGGTTTTGAAAACCTCCAGAGGGTGGGGGCATATCTTATCCCCACCCTAGCCCAGAGGTGTGCCAGTCCTCGGGCTTCGGTATTCGCATCAACGGGGTCTACGGATGTCTCGACTTAGGTTTTGAACACATCCAGGGAAGCAGAGCGGACATTCCCATTATTTCAAGCCCATCGGGAAGCCACTCTTTTGGGCATAGCGTTTCGCATCGCTGTTACCCAAACTTACGTCTGATTTAATGCCTCCCTAATATCCCGACGGCACCAGGCTGAGAAACCATATGCCCACAGGATTTGAGGCATTGGAACCTCGTTCGCATAGCCGACAACGATGAACCTCCCTCGGACTCGCTACGAGGCTTGAGGAGGGTCCTGATTTTCTTAAAATCTCAGGTGAGGGACTTAGAAAATTTTCACTTTAAAACCACAGACCTCCAGAGGAGAGACCGGGCTTATCACAACCTTAGCCCAGAGGGCGCCACTCCTCGGGCATGTCACTTCGCATCACCGGGGTCCATGGATGTCTCGACTTAGGTTTTGAACACATCCAGAAGGGGGGGCCGGATTAACCACCACCCTTAGCCCAGAGGGGTGCCAGTCCTCGGGCTTTAAATTCGCTTCGCCGGGGTCTATGGAAGTCATTTTTAGACCTCCAGAGGGGAGGCAAC
The DNA here is from genome assembly GCF_029633855.1 of Hoplias malabaricus. Taxonomy (NCBI): domain Eukaryota; kingdom Metazoa; phylum Chordata; class Actinopteri; order Characiformes; family Erythrinidae; genus Hoplias; species Hoplias malabaricus. The sequence continues at coordinate 227,482 of NW_027101071.1, read as the reverse complement.
CCAAACCATCCCCTTAGCCCAGAGGTGTGCCACTCCTCGGGCTTGTGTATTCGCATCACCGGGGTCCATGGAAGTCATTTTAGACATCCAGAGAGTGGGGCCGGTCTTACCACCACCCTTAAGCCCAGAGGGCGTCACTCCTCGGGCATGAAATTCGGATTACCGGGGTCTATGGATGTCTCAACTTAGGTTTTGAACACATCCAGAGGGGAGGCCACCCAAACCATCCCCTTAGCCCGGAGGTGTGCACCTCCTCGGGCTTCAAATTCGAATCACCGGGGTCCATGGAAGTCATTTTAGACATCCAGAGAGTGGGGCCGGTCTTACCACCACCCTTAAGCCCAGAGGGCGTCACTCCTCGGGCATGAAATTCGGATTACCGGGGTCTATGGATGTCTCAACTTAGGTTTTGAACACATCCAGAGGGGAGGCCACCCAAACCATCCCCTTAGCCCGGAGGTGTGCACCTCCTCGGGCTTCAAATTCGAATCACCGGGGTCCATGGAAGTCATTTTAGACATCCAGAGAGTGGGGCCGGTCTTACCACCACTCTTAGCCCAGAGGGCACCACTCCTCGGGCATGAAATTCGAATCACCGGGGTCCATGGAAGTCAGTTTAGACCTCCAGAGAGTGGGGCCGGTCTTACCACCACCCTTAAGCCCAGAGGGCGTCACTCCTCGGGCATGGAATTCGCATCAACGGGGTCTACGGATGTCTCGACTTAGGTTTTGAACACATCCAGGGAAGCAGAGCAGACATTCCCATTATTTCAAGCCCATCGGGAAGCCACTCCTTTGGGCATAGCGTTTCGCATCGCTGTTACCCAAACTTACGTCTGATTTAATGCCTCCCTAATATCCCGACGGCACCAGGCTGAGAAACCATATGCCCACAGGATTAGAGGCGTCTGAACCCCTTTCGCATAGCCGACAACGATGAACCTCCCTCGGACTCGCTACGAGGCTTGAGGAGGGTCCTGATTCTCTTAAAATCTCAGGTGAGGGACTTAGAAAATATTCACTTTAAAACCACAGACCTCCAGAGGAGAGACCGGGCTTATCACAACCTTAGCCCAGAAGGCACCACTCTTCGGGCATGTCACTTCGCATCACCGGGGTCCATGGAAGTCTCGACTTAGGTTTTGAACGCATCCAGAGGGTGGGGGCCGGACCTACCACCACCCTTAGCCCAGAGGGCATCACTCCTCGGGCATGAAATTCGGATAACCGGGGTCCATGGAAGTCTCGACTTAGGTTTTGGAGACCTCCAGAGGGGGGGCCGGGCATACCACCACCCTTAGCCCAGAGGTGAGTCACTCCTTGGGCTTTAAATTCGGATAACCGGGGTCCATGGAAGTCAGTTTAGACCTCCAGAGGGGGGGCCGAGCATACCACCACCCTAAGCCCAGAGGGCACTACTCCTCGGGCATGAAATTCGGATAACCGGGGTCCATGGAAGTCAGTTTAGACCTCCAGAGGGGGGGCCGGGCTTACCACCACCCTAAGCCCAGAGGGCGTCACTCCTCGGGCATGAAATACGCTACACCGGGGTCCATGGAAGTCGTTCTAGACCTCCAGAGGGGGGGCCAAGCATACCACCACCCTTAGCCCAGAGGTGTGCTCCTCATCGGGCATGAAATACGCTTCACCGGGGTCCATGGAAGTCAATCGAGACCTCCAGAGGGGGGGCTGGGCATACCACCACCCTTAGCCCAGAGGTGAGTCACTCCTTGGGCTTTAAATTCGCATCACCGGGGTCCATGGAAGTCGTTTTAGACCTCCAGAGAGGGGGGGCCTGGCTTACCACCACCCTAGCCGAGAGGGCGTCACTCCTCGGGCATGAAATTCGCTTCACCGGGGTCCATGGAAGTCAGTTTAGACCTCCAGAGAGGGGGGCCGAACCTACCACCAACCTTAGCCCAGAGGGCGTCACTCCTCGGGCTTGAAATACGGATCACCGGGGTCTACGGAAGTCTAGACTTAGGTTTTGAACACTTCCATAGGGGGGGGCCGGGCATACCACCACCCTAGCCCGGAGGGCACCACTCCTCGGGCTTGAAATACGCATCGCCGGGG
>NW_027101071.1:158968-173968 GCF_029633855.1 Hoplias malabaricus | reverse complement strand
GGTTTGTGCCCGGCCCGTTACAGGCCGGGCGAAGGAAGCCATTCGAACACGAGACAACGTTTGACAATATTTCAAGCCGGGTGCCTTCCCCCCCGTGGAGGGGGGAAGGTCATTGAACCTGGGCGTCACCACCGGACCGAGGAGTTACGGCCCGGGGGACGATCGCCCGAGTAGGTGCCCGAGACTTACGTGGTTTAGGAGACCGGGTCTAGGCCCCACCGTTCCCGGCGAGGCCCAGGGTTTGGTTCGCTGCGTTACGGGTCCCGGTCTAAGGCATTCAGGCGTGCGCTCAAAGCCAAGCTCTCCACCCCGGAGGGTATGAGCGAGGCCCGGTGGTACGCTCCCAAGTCCCCCGCTTAGGGGAAGGCGCTGGGTAGATCCCACCTAGTCAGGACCGGCGGGCACCGGCCGTCTCCTTCGGGTGTTTAAACGCATCCGGGGTTCGTGAGGCCCCTTCAACTCGCGCACCGGCCTTAGACTATTATACGGTCCGTCTCTGCGAAGCCAACATCGGGGTATTTGCATGCGCTCTTAAGCTCCGCTCCAACCCCGTGAGGGGAAAGAGTTTCGCCCGGCGGTACGCTCCCGTCCACCACCACCCCCTGTGCCGGGGGGATGGGTTCAGGGAGATCCCACCGAGGCCGGCGAGCACCGGCCAACGCCCTGGGGGTGAGTAAGCCCCTTTGACTCGCGCACGCACAATCAAGCCTTCAACGATCAATGGTTGGTTTAACGACCCGGCGGGCGGCTCCGGCGCCACTCTCCCCCCCGCGAACGAGGGGGGCGGACCGGGGTACCTATGCACCTAAGGCGGTCCTCGCATAACCCCGAGTTCCGAAGCCGGCTCGCTACGTCCACCCACCCGGAGGGGGAGAGACTCACGTCGGCCGACGACGAAAGGTACGAGGCTTCTGCGGTCCATACCTTGAAGGTACCCGCCGGGGGAGGTTTGGCCTCTCGAGTCCGACTCGACAACCGGCCGTGGCCAGGTCACCGTTAATGATCCTTCCGCAGGTTCCCCTACGGAAACCTTGTTACGACTTTTACTCCCTCTAGATGCCCAGGTTCGATCGACTTCCCACCTCAACGAGGCAACCCCCCGGTAAAGGGGCACCTCGGAGACGGTCCGAGGACCTCACCAGGCCATCCAATCGGTAGTAGCGACGGGCGGTGTGTACAAAGGGCAGGGACTTAATCGACGCGGGCTGGTGACCCGCGACTACTTGGAATTCCTCGTTCAAGGGGAAAAGTTACAATCCCCTATCCCCAGCGGGGAAGGCGTTCATAGGATTGCCCAGGCCTTTCGGCATAGGATGGATGCACATGCTGAACCAGCCAGTGTAACTCACGTGCGGCCCCGGGCGTCTAAGGGCATCACAGACCTGTTATGGCCCCGAATCTCATACGGCTTTGCCTTGCCCCGGATCGCTCTAAGAAGTTCGGCCACCGACCGACGAACCCCTCGGGCCGCAAGCCCCCACAGGGACCCAAGGGAGGGCCGTGTAACTTTTTAAGGCACAGGGTCTCGTCCGTTATCGGAGTTAACCAGACGAATCGCTCCACGAACTCCCAACGGCCATGCACCACCACCCACAGAATCAAGAAAGAGCCATCAATCTGTCAATCCTTACCGTGTCCGGGCCGGGTGAGATTCCCCGTGTTGAGTCAAATTAAGCCGCAAGCTCCACTCCTGGTGGTGCCCTTCCGTCAATTCCTTTAAGTTTCAGCTTTGCAACCGTACTCCCCCCAGAGCCCAAAGACTCGTGGTTTCCCTCACGCTGCCCGGCGGGTCATGGTCGCTAGCCTCACGCCGCCGGATCGCGGGTCGGCATAGTTTACGGTCGGAACTACGACGGTATCTGATCGTCTTCGCTCCCCCGACTTTCGTTCTTGATTAATGAAAACATTCTTGGCAAATGCTTTCGCTTTCGTTCGTCCCACACCGGTCAACGAATTTCACCTCTATCGGTGTGGTACGGATGCCCCCGGCCGTCCCTCTTAATCATTGCCCTCGGTCCTTAAAACCCACGAAACAGGACCGTGGAAGCCCCGGAGCCCCACTCCGGAACGACCAGCCGTCCCGAAGGAGAGACCCCGAAGCCCCGCGGAAGGGCCCTATTCCATTATTCCTAGCTCAGTCAGACATGGCACGTGTCGGCCTGCTTTGAGCACTCTGCTTTATTCAAAGTAAACGCTCCGGACCCTCCAACCCACCGTGCACCGCAGTGAAGTACCCAGCTAAGGGCTTCTCCGCGGCCGGCGAGCAGAGGACACCGGCGGGTAGGGACCAGGTCCCAACATCCACCCAGAGACAGGGGGTCACCCCCGAAGGAGCTCCCCACGCCATCCCGGACAGTACAGGGGATCCGAGACCTGTCCCCACATCCAACTACGAGCTTTTTAACTGCAGCAACTTTAGCATACGCTATTGGAGCTGGAATTACCGCGGCTGCTGGCACCAGACTTGCCCTCCAATGGGTCATCACTCACGGACATAGATTGAGTTCATTTCGATTACGCTCCACAGGTTCATAGGACCCGCATCGATATTTTTCGTCACTACCTCCCCGTGTCGGGAATGGGTAATTTGCGCGCCTGCTGCCTTCCTTGGAAGTGGTAGCCGTTTCTCAGGCTCCCTCTCCGGAATCGAACCCAGATTCCCCGTTACCCGTGGTCACCACGGTAGGCACGTAGCCTACCGTCGAAAGTTGATAGGGCAGACACTCGAATGATACGTCGCCGCCCCGGAGGGCTTAACGATCGGCCAGAGGTTATCTAGAGTCACCAAAGCGACCCGACCGGAGCCGGGAGGGTTTTTCGGTTCTGATAAATGCACGTATCCGGGGGACAGGGGCCGGGAGAGCATTTCACGCCGACCCCCAGAACCCTTCCAACGCTTCGTTTGCATGTATTAGCTCTGGAATTACCACAGTTATACCAAGTAACGTGTGGAGCGATCAAAGGAACCATAACTGATTTAATGAGCCATTCGCAGTTTCACTGTACCAAAACCCGTGTGTACTTAGACTTGCATGGCTTAATCTTTGAGACAAGCATATAATACTGGCAGGATCAACCAGACCGACCCCCCTTGGATCTCAAACCCCGGACGGGGAAAGAGAGGGGGCGCATGGAGCCCGTGAGAGTGATCTCAGGGGACACCAGCGAAGAGGATCGAACGCGACCCCGCTGTGGGGGTCTGCAATCGACTTGGCAACTTGGAAAACGTATGATTCTCGCCCGGACGGTGCAGGCTAGGGGCCGGGTCCTTCCCTCAAACGGATCCCGACCCTAAGGCACCACCGACGCGGACGTTGAACGGACCTACTGTTGGATCGACCGGCCGACTAAGTCCCCCTCGGAACCGTTCTGGACAAGCGGACATGCCTCTTACGGGCATCCACGAGCCATGGAGGCTGGGAGCACAAGGTGGGGAGGATCGCTCTAAGCACTGTATTTAGGCTTAGAAGCCTGCCCCTGGTGCTCCGCGTATACCGAGCTCGAACGGCCGTGAAGGACAGCCGTTAAGGGAAGAGAATGGAAGAGAATCCTGGCCCCCTCAAAGCGCGAGGAAGTCGGCATAGGTTTTTACGGTACGCCACCACCGGAGCCGTCTGATGTTCAGAAGACGAAGGGTTTTGCCCTCAATCTCGTAAGGTCGAGGGCTCACCACCGAACTTCCAGCCGCGGTCCTTGGTAGGACCGATACGCGGACAAGCCGCAAATCCTGGCCCCCTCGCAGTGCGAGGAGGTCGGCAAAGGTTTACGGTTTCGCCCCCCGGAGCCTACGGAAGTCTGCGTTTAAGAAGACGAAGGGTCGGATCCCGTAGGCCGACCCTGCGAACTTCCAGCCGCGGTCTGTGGAAGACCGATCCGTGTCACCTCTAATGCGCTCTTTGCCTCCGGCCGTTTCCAGCCGGGGGCCCGGTGGTGCGCTCCCACGTCCCGCTCAAAGGAGGGGAAAGGTCGGGAGATCCCACGGACCGGCGGATGACCGCCGGCCAACGCCTCGGGGGGTTACGCGGCCCCGTCGACTCGCGCACGGGCAAATTTATGGGTTTAAAAAGGGGGACAATCCTCATACGTTCGACCCCCCGGTGCCCAGGGAAGTTGACCCTCCCCGGGCAGGCATATCGAACGAATCATCGGTCGGAAAACTCTCTCTTTCGGGACGGGGGAAACCCCTCATACGCTCGACCCCCCATGCCCAGGAATGTTTTACCTTCCCAGGCATACATCGAACGAATCATCGGGGTGGACACAACGGGCTTATAACAATCGACGGGGCGGCCCGTTCCACCCGCCCCACAAGTGGGCAGATGGTCGGTGGCCTATAGACCCACAGGCAGTCCCAATACCACCGTGATACGAGATCCGGGGTTGGGACTTGACCTTAAAGGTACCCGGTCGAGGCGGACCGAGTGGAAGCCACTCGGATTTATGACAGTGGTAGGCCCCACGGACCTTGGGGACCACTCCCCATCGCTCTGCCCGGCACCTGGCTCGGAAACCGGGACTAATTTTGGCAGTAATACGCTATCGGTCTTGGTTCTCACTGGTTCATACACCCAAGATGGGCGAACGTCGAACGCGAACGGGAGCAATCAACGCCCATAACCCCTAATTATGCACGAACCGGGGGCTATATAAGGGGTCGCCTTCACTCGGAGCCGTCAGTCTCTCACCATGGATAGCTGCCCGCTTTGCGAACAAGCCATTGCTACGGATCTGACTTTCCACTTTACCATCTTCCACAGACTCGGACCGGACGACGCAGCCTTCCTCCGAGAACTGGACCGAAGCGGGGAGAATTCATCACAGCTCGACTGCCCTCTCTGCGGCCTGCCGTCTCTCTCTTCGCCGGCAGATCACCTGGGCTCGGCGCATTCCCTCAAAGGCCTCGCCCTTCGGATCGCTCTCTCTGCCGCTCGACGCCTTCGCACCCTCCACCTTCTGCGTCGCTATCAACAGTCTAAGCCGCGGAACCCTCCACCGCCCTCGGGATCCCGTTCCCCGAATCCAGCCTCGCCGCCGGGACCAAGCACGCCGGGACCGAGCGCGCCGGGACCGAACACGCCGGGACCGAGCACGCCGGGACCGAGCACGCCGGGACCGAACACGCCGGACCCGAACACGCCGGACCCGAACACGCCGGACCCAAGCACGCCGGACCCAAGCACGCCGGACCCAACCATGCTGTACCCAAGCTCACCGGACCCAAGCACGCCGGAGCCAACCACGCCTGATGCTTGCCCGCTCTGCGAGCAAGCCATTACGGATCTGACTTCCCATTATACCACCTTCCACCGCCTTGGATCTGCCGACATTGACTTTCTCCGGGGACTGGACCAAAGTGGGGAGAATTCGTCCCAGCTCGACTGCCCTCTCTGCGGCCTGCCGTCTCTCTCTTCGCCGGCGGATCACCTGGGCTCGGCGCATTCCCTCAAAGGCCTCGCCCTTCGGATCGCTCTCTCTGCCGCTCGACGCCTTCGCACCATCCACCTTCTGCGTCGCTATCAACAGTCTAAGCCGCGGAACCCTCCACCGCCCTCGGTATCCTGTTCCCCGAATCCAGCCTCGCCGGGCCCCAGCACGCCGGGCCCCAGCATGCCGGACCCAGCCATGCCGGGCCCAAGCACGCCGGGCCCAAGCACGCCGGGACCCAACACGCCGGACCCAGCTTCGCCGGACCCAGCCTCGCCGGACCAAGCCTCCCCGGGCCAAGCCACTACGGGCCAAGCCACGCCGGAGCCGGTCGACAGCGACTACCAACCGAGCGAGTCTTCCCCTGCCGAATCCACCTCGGACACGGATTCAGAGACCGAGCGGGCACGGCGAACCTCCCGGGGGAGGCAGCTCGTGATCCCGCATCGGTTTCGGGACACCTACGTCAGCCGTTCGGTAGACGACTTTCAGAAGTTCTACCTGCGGGTCGACGCGTCACCGAAGGACATCGAGAACTCTCGCCAGCGACGGGGCCACGTTATTCGGTTCCTGCTTCACTGCGCCCCGCCCGGCTGCCAATTCACAGACCTGTCTTTCGTCCATCACACGAACGTTCCCACTTGGGTACAGAGCCTTCAGAAACTGGGTTACGCTTCGACAACCGTTAAGTGTTACCTGCACAGCGCCAAGGCGTTCGTCTCCCACGTCGCTGCCTTCGACCCAGAGACCGCCGGGGTCAGCCCCGAAGAGCTCCAGAGGCTGAAGCTGACCTTCGCCAAGGCTCATCGGGACATCGCACGCACGATTCTGGGCCATCGCCAGCGCGTGAAGAGAGCGAAGCTGAGTCGCTTGCCGCAACCTTCGGATTTCAGGGTCTTCCTAAGCCACGCTAAGACCCGAATCCCAGAGCTCATAGACGCGGCCCGGACGGGGGACACCGCCCGCCGGTCGACGCTACGGATGCTCCAGGGGTACCTGCTCGGCCTTTTGTCTGTCTTAACCGGTCACCGGTCGGTTGTGTTTCTCAACCTGACGGTTGGAGAGTTGAGGCAAGCCAGCACCACGGATGGCACCGGCTTCGTGGTTTATGTTCGTGAACACAAGACCAACGCCTCGTTCGGGGACGCTCCGATCGGGTTGTCTGCCACAGAGCTGGCCTGGTTGACCGCACTCAGCGACTTACACGGGGCCCGGGACGGGTTCGTGTTCTTGGACAGGGGGAACCAGCTGCGCAAGCCAAACTCACTGCTTCGGATCGCGTGGACGGATGCGGGCCTCGGAGGCGCGGTGGCCTTCAACCTGATCCGCACGGCTGTTTCGAACCAAGTGAGTGTTGAACTTAATCCGACTTATGTGGGCTCTTAACCCCGGCCTTCCTACTTCTGACACCTCGCACCTCTGTTTCAGGTTTCGACTCTGCCGGCCGAAGATAGAGATCGAGTGACGACAAGCATGTGCCACTCCAACATCACTGCCCGGGCCTTCTACCGAGCCGGCCTCTCTGCGGCCGATGTGATGCGGGCTCGTGAGAACCGTCTTTCCGCCCTCGAAACGGCCTGAACCGGACCCTCTTCAAAGCGCAACCCAGCCGGGATTCACTCCGTGTTTCTGCACCCCCGTGGCTTTGATATGTTTTACTGCGAAATAAATACATTTATTTCTGAATCCCCAAACAGAGTGTTCCCGTGTGGTACTTGCTTCGGTTTGGAGATGGAGGGGGGGTGGAGATTGGGTGATCCTCCCAGAGGGAGACTTTTTACGAGGTCCGACCGGCCTTAAGACTTAAACGATCAGTGGTTATGGGTTAACTTAGTCGGCGGGCGGCCCGTTCCACCGCCCCGCTAAGGGAGCAGTGGTCGGAGGCCTATGGACCTTAGGCAGTTCACCGGGGTGGGTAAACTTACCTTTAGGCACCCGTCGCATGAATATAGGAGACCATTTGGCTTTTTTGGCCCCGGAAACCAGCCACTTCTCCGGGCATATATAGAACCAATCCCCCCCAGGGAGGGAGTTGGAACTAAAGGTCATTGAAATTAAATGGGTTTAACAGTTAACTTTGTCGGCGGGCGGCCCGTTCCACCGCCCCGCTAAGGGAGCAGTGGTCGGAGGCCTATGGACCTTAGGCAGTTCACTGGGGGCGGTAAACTTACCTTTAGGCACCCGTCGCATGAATATAGGAGACCATTTGGCTTTTTTGGCCCCGGAAACCAGCCACTTCTCCGGGCATATATAGAATGAACCATCGGGGGCTAAGGGCAGATAGTCAAGTCAGTTATACCGATCGAACTCTCTTGAGTTTCGGCTTAAAGCTCTGGCATTTGCCGTTGGGACTTAGAGTTTTTTTTTAATAAAGAGGGGAGGCCGGGCTTACCTCCACCTTAAGCCCAGAGGGTGTCCCAGTCCTCGGGCTTGTGTATTCGCATCAACGGGGTCCATGGAAGTCATTTTTAGACCTCCAGAGGGGAGGCAACCCAAACCATCCCCTTAGCCCAGAGGTGTGCCACTCCTCGGGCTTGTGTATTCGCATCAACGGGGTCCATGGAAGTCATTTTAGACCTCCAGAGGGGAGGCAACCCAAACCATCCCCTTAGCCCAGAGGTGTGCCAGTCCTCGGGCTTGTGTATTCGCATCAACGGGGTCCATGGAAGTCATTTTAGACCTCCAGAGGGGAGGCAACCCAAACCATCCCCTTAGCCCAGAGGTGTGCCAGTCCTCGGGCTTTAAATTCGAATCACCGGGGTCCATGGAAGTCATTTTAGACCTCCAGAGGGGAGGCAACCCAAACCATCCCCTTAGCCCAGAGGTGTGCCACTCCTCGGGCTTGAAACTTCGCATCACCGGGGTGTATGGAAGTCTTTGATCCAGTTCTGCCAGTGCTCGTTGTCGAACTTAGAAATATTTCTAATTATTTTTAGACTTCCAGAGGGGAGGCCGAGCATACCAACCCCTTAGCCCAGAGGTGTGCCAGTCCTCGGGCTTCGGTATTCGCATCACCGGGGTCTACGGAGGTCTCAACTTAGGTTTTGAAAACCTCCAGAGGGGGGGCCGGATTAACCACCACCCTAGCCCAGAGGGGTGCCAGTCCTCGGGCTTCGGTATTCGCATCACCGGGGTCTATGGAGGTCTCGACTTAGGTTTTGAAAACCTCCAGAGGGTGGGGGCATATCTTATCCCCACCCTAGCCCAGAGGGGTGCCAGTCCTCGGGCTTCGGTATTCGCATCACCGGGGTCTATGGAGGTCTCGACTTAGGTTTTGAAAACCTCCAGAGGGTGGGGGCATATCTTATCCCCACCCTAGCCCAGAGGTGTGCCAGTCCTCGGGCTTCGGTATTCGCATCAACGGGGTCTACGGATGTCTCGACTTAGGTTTTGAACACATCCAGGGAAGCAGAGCGGACATTCCCATTATTTCAAGCCCATCGGGAAGCCACTCTTTTGGGCATAGCGTTTCGCATCGCTGTTACCCAAACTTACGTCTGATTTAATGCCTCCCTAATATCCCGACGGCACCAGGCTGAGAAACCATATGCCCACAGGATTTGAGGCATTGGAACCTCGTTCGCATAGCCGACAACGATGAACCTCCCTCGGACTCGCTACGAGGCTTGAGGAGGGTCCTGATTTTCTTAAAATCTCAGGTGAGGGACTTAGAAAATTTTCACTTTAAAACCACAGACCTCCAGAGGAGAGACCGGGCTTATCACAACCTTAGCCCAGAGGGCGCCACTCCTCGGGCATGTCACTTCGCATCACCGGGGTCCATGGATGTCTCGACTTAGGTTTTGAACACATCCAGAAGGGGGGGCCGGATTAACCACCACCCTTAGCCCAGAGGGGTGCCAGTCCTCGGGCTTTAAATTCGCTTCGCCGGGGTCTATGGAAGTCATTTTTAGACCTCCAGAGGGGAGGCAACCCAAACCATCCCCTTAGCCCAGAGGTGTGCCACTCCTCGGGCTTGTGTATTCGCATCACCGGGGTCCATGGAAGTCATTTTAGACATCCAGAGAGTGGGGCCGGTCTTACCACCACTCTTAGCCCAGAGGGCACCACTCCTCTGGCATGAAATTCGCATCACCGGGGTCCATGGAAGTCAGTTTAGACCTCCAGAGAGTGGGGCCGGTCTTACCACCACTCTTAAGCCCAGAGGGCGTCACTCCTCGGGCATGAAATTCGGATTACCGGGGTCTATGGATGTCTCAACTTAGGTTTTGAACACATCCAGAGGGGAGGCCACCCAAACCATCCCCTTAGCCCGGAGGTGTGCACCTCCTCGGGCTTGAAATTCGAATCACCGGGGTCCATGGAAGTCAGTTTAGACCTCCAGAGAGTGGGGCCGGTCTTACCACCACCCTTAAGCCCAGAGGGCGTCACTCCTCGGGCATGGAATTCGCATCAACGGGGTCTACGGATGTCTCGACTTAGGTTTTGAACACATCCAGGGAAGCAGAGCGGACATTCCCATTATTTCAAGCCCATCGGGAAGCCACTCCTTTGGGCATAGCGTTTCGCATCGCTGTTACCCAAACTTACGTCTGATTTAATGCCTCCCTAATATCCCGACGGCACCAGGCTGAGAAACCATATGCCCACAGGATTAGAGGCGTCTGAACCCCTTTCGCATAGCCGACAACGATGAACCTCCCTCGGACTCGCTACGAGGCTTGAGGAGGGTCCTGATTCTCTTAAAATCTCAGGTGAGGGACTTAGAAAATATTCACTTTAAAACCACAGACCTCCAGAGGAGAGACCGGGCTTATCACAACCTTAGCCCAGAAGGCACCACTCTTCGGGCATGTCACTTCGCATCACCGGGGTCCATGGAAGTCTCGACTTAGGTTTTGAACGCATCCAGAGGGTGGGGGCCGGACTTACCACCACCCTTAGCCCAGAGGGCGTCACTCCTCGGGCATAAAATTCGGATAACCGGGGTCCATGGAAGTCAATTTTGACCTCCAGAGAGGGGGGGGCCTGGCTTACCACCACCCTAAGCCCAGAGGGCGTCACTCCTCGGGCATGAAATACGCTACACCGGGGTCCATGGAAGTCAGTTTAGACCTCCAGAGAGGGGGGGCCGGGCTTACCACCACCCTTAGCCCAGAGGGCACCACTCCTCGGGCTTGAAATTCGCATCACCGGGGTCCATGGAAGTCTCGACTTAGGTTTTGGAAACCTCCAGAGGGGGGGCTGCACTTACCACCACCCTAAGCCCAGAGGGCGTCACTCCTCGGGCATGAAATACGCTATACCGGGGTCCATGGAAGTCCTTTTAGACCTCCAGAGAGGGGGGGCCGGGCTTACCACCACCCTTAGCCCAGAGGGCACCACTCCTCGGGCTTGAAATTCGCATCACCGGGGTCCATGGAAGTCTCGACTTAGGTTTTGGAGACATCCAGAGGGGGGGCCGGGCTTACCACCACCCTTAGCCCAGAGGGCACTACTCCTCGGGCATGAAATTCGGATAACCGGGGTCCATGGAAGTCTCGACTTAGGTTTTGGAAACCTCCAGAGGGGGGGCTGCACTTACCACCACCCTTAGCCCAGAGGTTCATCACTCCTCGGGCATGAAATTCGGATAACCGGGGTCCATGGAAGTCAGTTTAGACCTCCAGAGAGTGGGGCCGGGCTTACCACCACCCTAAGCCCAGAGGGCGTCACTCCTCGGGCATGAAATTCGGATAACCGGGGTCCATGGAAGTCAGTTTAGACCTCCAGAGAGTGGGGCCGGGCTTACCACCACCCTAAGCCCAGAGGGCGTCACTCCTCGGGCATGAAATACGCTACACCGGGGTCCATGGAAGTGATTTTAGACCTCCAGAGAGGGGGGGCCGGGCTTACCACCACCCTTAGCCCAGAGGGCGTCACTCCTCGGGCATGAAATTCGGATAACCGGGGTCCATGGAAGTCAGTTTAGACCTCCAGAGAGTGGGGCCGGGCTTACCACCACCCTAAGCCCAGAGGGCGTCACTCCTCGGGCATGAAATTCGGATAACCGGGGTCCATGGAAGTCTCGACTTAGGTTTTGGAGACCTCCAGAGGGGGGGCCGGGCATACCACCACCCTTAGCCCAGAGGGCGTCACTCCTCGGGCATGAAATACGCTATACCGGGGTCCATGGAAGTCAGTTTTGACCTCCAGAGAGGGGGGGCCTGGCTTACCACCACCCTAGCCGAGAGGGCGTCACTCCTCGGGCATGAAATTCGCTTCACCGGGGTCCATGGAAGTCATTTTAGACCTCCAGAGAGGGGGGGCTGCACTTACCACCACCCTAGCCGAGAGGGCGTCACTCCTCGGGCATGAAATTCGGATCACCGGGGTCCATGGAAGTCAGTTTAGACCTCCAGAGAGTGGGGCTGGTCTTACCACCACCCTAAGCCCAGAGGGCGTCACTCTTCGGGCATGAAATTCGGATAACCGGGGTCCATGGAAGTCTCGACTTAGGTTTTGGAGACATCCAGAGGGGGGGCCGGGCTTACCACCACCCTTAGCCCAGAGGGCGTCACTCCTCGGGCATGAAATACGCTTAACCGGGGTCCATGGAAGTCAATCTAGACCTCCAGAGAGGGGGGGCCGGTCTTACCACCACCCTAAGCCCAGAGGGCGTCACTCCTCGGGCATGAAATTCGGATAACCGGGGTCCATGGAAGTCTCGACTTAGGTTTTGGAGACCTCCAGAGGGGGGGCCGGGCATACCACCACCCTTAGCCCAGAGGTGAGTCACTCCTCGGGCATCAAATTCGCATCACCGGGGTCCATGGAAGTCAGTTTAGACCTCCAGAGGGGGGGCTGAGCATACCACCACCCTTAGCCCAGAGGTGTGCTCCTCATCGGGCATGAAATACGCTTCACCGGGGTCCATGGAAGTCATTCGAGACCTCCAGAGGGGGGGCTGGGCATACCACCACCCTTAGCCCAGAGGTGAGTCACTCCTCGGGCATCAAATTCGCATCACCGGGGTCCATGGAAGTCAGTTTAGACCTCCAGAGGGGGGGCTGAGCATACCACCACCCTTAGCCCAGAGGTGTGCTCCTCATCGGGCATGAAATACGCTTCACCGGGGTCCATGGAAGTCATTCGAGACCTCCAGAGGGGGGGCCGGGCATACCACCACCCTTAGCCCAGAGGTGAGTCACTCCTCGGGCATCAAATTCGCATCACCGGGGTCCATGGAAGTCATTTAGACCTCCAGAGAGGGGGGCCGAACCTACCAGCAACCTTAGCCCAGAGGGCGTCACTCCTCGGGCTTCAAACTCCCATCATCGGGGTTCCATGGAAGTCTCGACTTAGGTTTTGAACCGTTCCGGGGTCACCTCCAGTGAGATAACGCGGAAATCTCACTATATTCATGCCCACAGGCGAACCAGAGCCTTGGGCTTGTCATAGTTACATACGGTGTACCCAAACTTTCGTCTTTTCTAAAGGAACCCTAATGTCCTGACGGCACCGCACTGGAAACCCCCATGCCCTCTGAATTTTTACCACTCCGAGGTGCTCCGTTTTGGGCTTGCTACCTAGGGCGAAGAGGGTCAGAAATTTTTCTAAGTCCTACTTTAAAACGTCCCACTGGGAGACCACTAGGGTTAGCACTTTGCCAAAAAATCACGGCTGAATGCAATTTTCACGCCTCGCACCCTTTGTTCGTTTAGATTTAACAAAAAAATCAACCGAACCCCCTTTTTAACAACGCTTTGCCGAATTTAGCTCACTTTTCCCGGCCTGGAATATCTCACGCTTGCCCCCCACGGTACTTACCTCCGGGGAAGACACCCCCGTCGCTGCCAACACCCATGCCCGGCCCAGGCTCACCCGACTCGGCCTCGCTCGCTCCATCGCCCGCTCCAAACCTCCGGGGAGAAGACCCCCATCGCCGCCAACGCCCATGCCCGGCCCAGGCTCACCCGACTCGGCCTCGCTAGCTCCATCGCCCGCTCCAAACCTCCGGGGCTGGACCTCCAGGAACCCAGCGCACCTCTCGAACCTATCCGGCCCACACTTAAGCACTCCTCCTCGGACTAAACCATCCAGCCCGCGCCGCTGGAACGAGCGCCCACTGGAAGACCTGAGCCTCAAACCCGCGCGCTTTACGGTTCTCTATCTCCCCGGGCTCGGAGCACTTTTCTCGGCCATGGGACCTCCAGGGGGGGCCCCTCTTAGCTCCGTCATCATTTCTCTAAGTCTCACTCCGCCCACTGGAAGACCTGAGCCCCAAACCCGCGCGCTTTACGGTTCTCTATCTCCCCGGGCTCGGAGCACTTTTCTCGGCCATGGGACCTCCAGGGGGGGCCCCTCTTAGCTCCGTCTTCATTTCTCTAAGTCTCACTCCGCCCACTGGAAGACCCGAGCCCCAAACCCGCGCGCTTTACGGTTCTCTATCTCCCCGGGCTCGGGGCACTTTTCTCGGCCACGGGACCTCCAGGGGAGGCCCCTCTTGGCTCCGTCAATATTCCTTTAAGTCTCATTCCGCCCACTGGAAGACCCGAGCCCCAAACCCGCGCGCTTTACGGTTCTCTATCTCCCCGGGCTCGGGGCACTTTTCTCGGCCATGGGACCTCCAGGGGGGGCCCTTCATGGCTCCGTCAATATTCCTTTAAGTCTCACTCCGCCCACTGGAAGACCCGAGCCCCAAACCCGCGCGCTTTACGGTTCTCTATCTCCCCGGGCTCGGGGCACTTTTCTCGGCCATGGGACCTCCAGGGGGGGCCCTTCATGGCTCCGTCAATATTCCTTTAAGTCTCACTCCGCCCACTGGAAGACCCGAGCCCCAAACCCGCGCGCTTTACGGTTCTCTATCTCCCCGGGCTCGGGGCACTTTTCTCGGCCATGGGACCTCCAGGGGGGGCCCTTCATGGCTCCGTCAATATTCCTTTAAGTCTCACTCCGCCCACTGGAAGACCCGAGCCCCAAACCCGCGCGCTTTACGGTTCTCTATCACCCCGGGCTCGGAGCACTTTTCTCGGCCATGGGACCTCCAGGGGGGGCCCTTCATGGCTCCGTCAATATTCCTTTAAGTCTCACTCCGCCCACTGGAAGACCCGAGCCCCAAACCCGCGCGCTTTACGGTTCTCTATCACCCCGGGCTCGGAGCACTTTTCTCGGCCATGGGACCTCCAGGGGGGGCCCTTCATGGCTCCGTCAATATTCCTTTAAGTCTCACTCCGCCCACTGGAAGACCCGAGCCCCAAACCCGCGCGCTTTACGGTTCTCTATCACCCCGGGCTCGGGGCACTTTTCTCGGCCATGGGACCTCCAGGGGAGGCCCCTCTTGGCTCCGTCAATATTCCTTTAAGTCTCATTCCGCCCACTGCCATACCCGAGGTCTTTAACCGCGGCGTTCACGGTTCTCTATCACCCCGGGCTCGGAGCACTTTTCTCGGCCATGGGACCTCCAGGGGGGGCCCCTCATGGCTCCGTCAACATTCCTCTAAGTCTCATTCCGCCCACTGCCATACCCGGGCTCGGAGCATGTACTTCGGCCATGGGACCACAAGAGGGCGCCCTTCTTAAGAAATTGCTGACATCCAGGACCATTCAAGGGAGCGACCTGCCTCCCTATGCCCG